>NW_026114014.1:0-138860 GCF_018139145.2 Gymnogyps californianus | reverse complement strand
AAAAAATCATAAAATACATGGTATAAATATAATAGGCTTTCTTGTGTTCTAACATGACTTTAAGACATTAGGTGTGAAGTTCAATCTACATTCCTTTTAAAATAAACAAACATGAATGCTCTTGTGATTTTAACTATGGCATGGCTAGCCAAGATTTTTCATATTACAAAGAATAGTGAAGTTGAAAGAATGAAGCCTTTCTCCCCTCCAATACATGAAGCAATACTGTACAAAAAATTGTACAGTCATTTTGCAGTATGACCTCCTAAGTGTGGACAGTAATGTTAATATTTCAATGAAAATATATTTTTCCAAAGCAGCATTAAGGTCATCCTCCTGTTTCCCTATGTACACTCCTTTGCTTGATTTAAGGTTCCCACCTTCATTGTAAACTAGTTTATTTCACTCAGACCTTTAACAAATAATCAGAATAGCTTCTCTATATCATACCATTTTAATGATTTTTTTTCTGCAATATTGCTGCTATTTTCCCACTCCTTCCTCCCCCACTGAGAAACTTTCCTGAAGTTGGTATTCAGCCCTCAAGAGGGATGCTGTAGCTTGTGGCTTGACCTTGATCTTACGGGTTGCTCAACAAATGGTAGTGGAAAGCGTTCACAGGATCTGGCTGGCTGTAACAACTTCTGTGACAGCTGTTACAAACTCATTTATGCCTCTTTCTTCCTATGAGCAGTCTTAAACAAAAAGATGTGATAGGAGCAGTCCTCTTGTCTAGCTGACCCTTCTGCTTTATCAAGTTTCACAGGTGCTCATCAGTTGGAAATGACAGAGGAGGAAAAGGAGTTGGGAGTTCTAGCTGAACTCAGCATGCCAATGTGATACAGCCATGAAAAAGACAAATGTGCTCTAGGACATGTCAGGAGAAGCATTTGCAGCAGAGATGGCGAAGTATTGCTGCCATTATAGAAGATGCTGGTGAGACCTCGTTTGGAGCAGCAAGTACAAATTTGGTCACTCGTGTTCATGAAAACTTAATTGAAAATGGGACTGGTGGGGAGAAGGGTCTACCAGACAGACTGGAAAATCAAGAGGATGGAAAGCATGTCATCTAAGAAGAGCTTACTTTCTTTTAATCTAGCAAAGTGAAGACTGAGAGCAGATATGAATGTTGTATTAAAATGCTTCAAATGTCTAATCAGCAAGGGTGAAAAGGTATTTAAACTGAAAGATAATGCTGGCACAAAAAACAAGTGAGGAAAAAAGTATAGCCTGGAATTAGAAGAGGCTCCTGTTAGAGCAGGGAGGTTTTAGAGCAGCTTTCCAATCCAAATACAGGGGAGAAAAAAGCAAACTGCTTTTAAGGTGGAGCATGATACATTTATAAAGGGGTGTATATGATAGTAGGGCACTGGAGTCCATAGCCTCAGAGGTCTCTTTCAGTCCTTCCTATGTGTTCGACCTGCATAATTAAAGTGTGTGTAATGGAATGAATGAATGTTTATTTTGAAAAAAGTTTAGTGTGAGGGAAGGAGAGGGTAGGTGAAGAGGATGGTAGAAAAGGGCTGTCAAACAGAAAACAGTCATTTGGAGTGTTCCTCTGCAGCTGAAAAATGAGTGCTTCTCCCTAGGTCTATTTAGTATGATACTGCTTATCTAAAAACAATAATTAAGAAGAAAACTACATTATTCAAGCTCTAATGTAATTTGTTCCAACCTACTTAAACTCACTGGGTTTGAACTTCATCAGCCCTGACAGGTGATCTGGTTTCTTTTATGAGCCAAAGTCCTTGGATTTTTTGTGCTTGGAGATATTACTGATGCTTCTCTTCCACGTCTGTGACTGGTCGTGTCCGTAAGCACTTGGGTTCAGTGGAGTATCCCAGACTGCAGCTATGCAGAATGATAGCTGTAAGCTGCTCAGAATAAGAGCAAGGGAAGAGAAGGAAGATATTTCTTTTTGCTGCACAGAAGGGGGGCAAGATGATTACAGCACCGGGTAGCGAGTTGTACTGGCTGCTAACGTGCACTGCTGTGAGAGATGTGGCTTGAGGACAGAGATTGCCAAGGATCCCTTCACTTACCATATCAGGAAGAGTAGGGGAGAATGGTATTAGCAGCCAAATTGTTCTATGTGAAACAGACAGCTTTCCCACACCAGGTGTACTGGTTTTGGCTGGGATAGAGTTAAATTTCTTCATAGTAGTTTGTATGGGGCTATGTTTTGGATATGTGCTGAAAAGAGTGTTGATAACACACTGCTGCTTTAGTTACTGCTGAGCAGTGCTTACACAGCATCATAGAATCATAGAATCATAGAATCATGTAGGTTGGAAAAGACCTATAAGATCATTGAGTCCAACCGTTAACCTAACACTGCCAAGTCCACCACTAAACCAGGTCCCTAAGCGCCATGGCTACACGTCTTTTAAATACCTCCAGGGATGGTGACTCAACCACTTCCCTGGGCAGCCTGTTCCAATGCTTGATAATCCTTTTGGTGAAGAAATTTTTCTTAATATCCAATCTAAACCTCCCCTGGAGCAACTTGAGGCTGTTTCCTCTCATCTGTTGTGGTTTAACCCAGCAGGCAGCTAAACACCACACAGCCGTTTGCTCACTCCCTCCCCAGTGGGATGGGGGAGAGAATCGGAAAAAAGGTAAAACTTGTGGGTTGAGATAAAGACAGCTTAATAGGACAGAAAAGGAAGGGAAAATAATGATAAGGGAATACACAAAACAAGTGATGTACAATGCAATTGCTCACCACCCGCTGACCGATGCCTAGCCAATCCCCGAGCCGCGGTGCCCCCAGCCAACTTCCCCAGTTTATATACTGGGCATGATGTCATATGGTATGGAATATCCCTTTGGCCAGTTTGGGTCAGCTGTCCTGGCTGTGTCCCCTCCCAGCTTCTTGTGCACCTCCAGCCTCCTCACTGGCAGGGCAGTATGAGAAGCTGAAAAGTCCTTGACTTAGTGTAAGCACTGCTCAGCAACAACTAAAACATCAGTGTGTTATCAACATTATTCTCATCCTAAATCCAAAACACAACACTATACCAGCTACTAGGAAGAAAATTAACTCTATCCCAGCTGAAACCAGGACACATCCTATCACTTGTTACTTGGGAAAAGAGACCGACACCCATCTCGCTATAACCTCCTTTCAGGTAGTTGTAGAGAGCGATAAGGTCTCCCCTCAGCCTCCTCCTCTCCACACTAAACAACCCCAGTTCCCTCAGCCGCTCCTCATAAGGCTTGTGCTCTAGACCCTTCACCAGCTTCGTTGCTCTTCTTTGGATGCACTCCAGCACCTCCATGTCTTTCTTGTAGTGAGGGGCCCAAAACCGAACACAGCATTCGAGGTGTGGTCTCACCAGTGCCGAGTACAGGGGGACAATCACTTCCCTAGTCCTGCTGGCCACACTATTTCTGATACAAGCCAGGATGCTCTTGGCCTTCTTGGCCACCTGGGCACACTGCTGGCTCAGATTCAGCCAGCTGTCGACCAACACCCCCAGGTCCTTTTCCGCCAGGCAGCTTTCCAGCCACTCTTCCCCAAGCCTATAATGTTGCATGGGGTTGTAGTGACCCAAGTGCAGGACCCAGCATTTAGCCTTGTTGAATCTCATACAATTGGCCTCGGCCCATCAATCCAGCCTGTCCAGATCCCTCTGTAGAGCCTTCCTACCCTCAAGCAGATCAACACTCCCACCCAACTTGGTGTCGTCTGCAAACTTCCTGAGGGTGCACTCAATCCCCTCATCCAGATCATTGATAAAGATATTAAACAGAACTGGCCCCAATACTGAGCCCTGGGGAACACCACTTGTGACCGGCCACCAACTGGATTTAACTCCATTCACCACAACTCTTTGGGCCTGGCCATCCAGCCAGTTTTTTACCCAGCAAAGAGTACACCCGTCCAAGCCATGAGCAGCCAGTTTCTCCAGGAGAATGCTGTGGGAAATGGTGCCAAAGGCTTTGCTAAAGTCTAGGCCTTTTCTGCTCCTCACACTGCCCCACCAGCAAGTAGGTTGGAGGTGCACAAAAAGTTGGGAGGGGACACAGCTGGGACAGCTGACCCCAACTGACCAAAGGGATATTCCATACCATATGACATCATGCTCAGCAATAAAACTGGGGGGAAGGTTGAAGGGGGGCCGCTGTTTGGGGACTGGCTGGGCATCGGTTGGTTGGTGGTGAGCAATTGTTTTCATTTGCATCACTTGTCTTTCTTGAGTTTTATTTTCCTCTTTGTTGTTTATTTCTCTTTTCTTTACAATTTTTAAATTATTATTATTATATATTTTTTAATTATTAACCTGTTTTTACCTCATCCCACAAGTTTCTTTTTCACTTTTACCCTTCCGATTCTCCCCCCATCCCACCGCGGCAGGGGGGAGTGAGTGAGCGGCTGTGTGGTGCTTAGTTGCTGGCCAAGGTTAAACCATGACACCAAGCTAAATCCTAGCAGCCTTGTCTTCTAGATTAGGCGTTTTCTTAATGCTTAGCAAAAGGAAAATTTTGTATTGTTGTGGGCCCTAGAACTGAGACAGAACTGGCCCTAGAATTGAGCCCTGAGGAACACTGCTGGTGACCAGTTGCCAGCCAGATGTAGCCCTATTCACTACAAACCTTTGAGCTCTGCCGTTCAGCCAGTTCTTCACCCAGTGAACCGTGTACCTGCTCATCTCACAGTTGGACAACTTGTCCAGAAGGATACTGTGAGGGACAGTATCAAAAGCCTTACTAAAATGACTGATGTCTGGGAAGTTGAAATCTCCCATAAGGACAAGGGCTACCGATCCAGAGATTTCTCCTAATTGCCTATAGAATAACTCATCAGTGCTTACATCCTGGCTGGGCGATTGGTAGTAGACACCCACTACGACATCTCCTATGTTTTCCATCCCCCTAATCCTCACCCAGAGGCTCTCAACCACATCATCCCTAACTGTGAGGGCTGTACAATCAAACCTCTCCCTTACATACAGTGCAACTCCTCCACTTCGCCTGCCCTGCCTATCCCTCCTGAACAGCCTGTAGCCCTCCATCCCAGCACTCCAGTCTTGGGACTCATTCCACCAAGTCTCACTAATACCAATGACATCATAGCTCTGGGAACTGACCAACACTTCCAGTTCATCCTGTTTGTTTCTCATACTGCGTGCGTTGGTGTACAAGCATTTCAGATGTGCTCCTAAGCCCTCAGTGCTCCCTGGAGCAGCGTAAATGCTCTCATTAGCATTGCCACCCTCAGGCAATGCCATGCCAACCCTTGGCTTACCTTCAGCTCTTCTGATGGTATCCCCTTCCCCCATCGATCCTAGTTTAAAGCCCTCTCAATCAGTCCTGCCAGTTTATGAACAAAGAAATGTTTTCCCCCATTGGGACAGGTGGATCCCATCAGGCCTCCAGATGTCTCTCCGAGTCCCCAGCTTTTAGGCCGTTTTGCCCAAGGCTCAGTGTACCTGTGTGATTGTGCTGTGCATCCCTCTGAGCTCTTCGGGGCTGCAGGCACTGCTGCATGGGCATTTTCTGCTCACCTCTGTGTGAACTGCACCTACACTTTTGGGTGTCCGCAGGCCTCTCTGGTCTCTCTCCCTAGTTTTGTTGAATTTCTCCGTGCCTAGATGTGTGCCTTTCCCTAGCTGGCATCACAGCCAGGCTTTTTCCCTGGGCGTGCACCTTCCCTTCCAGGCTGACTGTGCCCAGCGGTCTCAGGTTCCCTGTGGCACCCACCTCCCCAGGGAGCAGCTTGCCAGGGGACCCAGCACCCTGCCCACCCTGCTACCCCGATTCCCTGGGCAGCCTCCTCAGCATCTGCCCATGCTGTTGAGGGGGCTAGGAGGTCGGTCCCTGCCGCAGCCCCCGCGTGTCTGTGCCATGGCGCGGCATCCCGTCCTTCCCGCCTACCATTTTCTCTCCTCTCAGGTGAGATGAGGCGAGGAGCCGTGAGGCGAAGCGGCGGGCAGCTGCCTCTATCTCCCTCCCCTTCTCCTCAGATGCCCTTTGCTGCCGCTGCTGCAGGGTTATTATGACAGTATATGGCTGCTACCTCCCCCCGCGCCGCTCACTGCTCCGCAGCTGTGCAGCGCCTTGGCCCCGCTCCGCGCCTGGCCGCCGCCCAAGTCCCTGCTGTGAGGGGAGCACCAGGCCCCGCCCGCGCGGGGGGACACTAACGGCCGGCACACCAACAGACGGGCGCACCAACGACTTCTCGTCCGCCCCTCAGCACCGCGGGCGGTGGCAGCTCTGCGCCTTGGGGGGCGCTAATGCCGCCCGGCCCCGGCTCTGCCCGCGGCTGCGGCAGCCGGCGAAGCACAGCCCGCGGCGGGGCTGGCGCTGCCCTGGCTCCCAGACAGCTGGGGAACGTGGGGCTGCGGATTATTGCAGACTAAGCAGTCTGGCTCAGCAGTAGCGGGGAGTGTGTATATGTAAGGAGGGGAATGGGAGGAGAGGAGGGTGAGCTGACAGCCAGCCAGCCAGCCACCATCAGAATTAGCTCATTGTTCAATATAACCAGCACTGGCAGCCAAAACCCATCCTGAGAGAGAGGGAGAGTTTCCCCCAGTCACCCCCACCCCTTTCTTTTTTTCTTGAAGGCTGCACTTTGGAAGAGGTGCAGTTATTCTTCCCACACCCCTTACCCTCTCTCCACTCCTCCAACTATAAATTCCATTCTGTAGCATGCTGCCCTGTTTTTAATCCACATTTGTGTTTCAGATCATGTAGAAAGGAGAGAAAGTGAGCAGGGAGCTGGGGCTTTTGTCTGTAAGTATATGCAATTCCAATCCACAGTTGTGTTTGGGGTTTGTTTGTTTGTGTGTGTTTGTGGTTTGTTTTTTTTTTTTTTAATTAATTCTCTCTTTCTTTGTTTCTTTTCCTTTCCTTTTGCCCTTAGCTGGACTTTGCTGCAGCTTGACTCCCCCCCCCTTTCAGTGCACATTTTCAAATAGGCTTTCTTAAAGAAGATGAGAAACGTGTAGTATATATATTTAACTGTTTGTCCTTATCCTTTAAAGCTGGATTTCTAGGCTGGGGATTTTTCTGCACACATTCAAGGGAAGATGTGAAGTGGTTTTCTAAATCCGTTGGGATTTTTTTTCCCGCTCTTGCACTTCAAAAACACCAAAATGCATTTTTGAACATAATGCACTTTGCTTTTTTAGCATGCATGAAAGGCTCTCAGATTGGTTTTCTGTCTCTTTTCTTCTCCCTTGTAAAATGAATCTCCCTCTTCTCTGCCCTGTCACTGGATTCCTCTCAGGCTGCTGGGGCTTATTTTTAGAAAGCAGTCATTCTTGCAACAGACTTCTGCATTTTTGCATATGCAGCAGTTAAATTTTGGGTGGTTCTTTTGAAAAAAAAAAACAAAAAAACAACAGAACAAATGCATTTTGGTGTACATTTAGTGATGTGCTTTCTTCCAAATGTTTCTGTGTACACCTATAGATAGAAGTTTGCAAGTTTATATCCTATCTGTATGTATGTGTTTGTACATAAATATGACTCATACCTAGTTACATTTCATACATACTATAGGTAAGAAATATATAATCAATAGAAGAGAATTTTAATTTTTGTCACTATATGAAAACTGATAAAGGAGTTATGCTACAAATACAGTCAATTAAGAGAGTAGTAATTTAAGGTGCCATTTAAATGAGAGAGCACCTACTCTTTTTTTTTCCCCTCCCTATTTAAAGTAGGAGTGTGTATGTGTGGAATAAAGGGAGAGAAAACTGTAGGTTATGTAATGCAGTGTCATTTCCAAAAATGCCTACTCTCTGGGCCATTGCATTGTGAAAGCCTGACACTATTATACTTGTTTCTTAATTGCAAAACTCCCAACACTTTGTAGTATGCCTGGGAACAATGGGCCACCTTTACGGTAAGCATAGGATGATGGATTTTTGTCCACTTGGGTGATTTTTAAGTGTGTTAACCATTAGGTATAGTGCTCTTCAGAGAGGTATGAACTGCTAAGAATAGCATAGGGGTTTGCAAATCCAGGTACCAGGGATTCCTTTGTTCTGTATTTAAGCCTACAGACCACTGAAGCACAGATAAGCATGATAGAAGATCTGGTTAGAATAATTTGCATGATTTTAATCTTAATCACTGAAGCTTATACTTGGCTCATTCACTATTATGCTGGCAAAAAGCCTTTAAAATGTTGTGACACTTGGAATTACATGGTTTTTTCTTCTTTTTTTTTTTTTAATTATTTTCAGATTGTTCTCCTTGTGCTACTTGAGAGAAACTGCAATCTAAAGACTTAACAGAATCTAAAAATGGTAAGAGTTAGTTGCTTTAGCAAAGAATCAGTAATTTTTTATATAAATACAAACCTTCTTTCCTCATTCCCAACACCCATTTATAAATATGACCCACATAAGACATACTTTTTGAGATTACGGGGATTTGCCATACAATGATTGATGTACTCTGGAAACCTCCGTATGTTGGATCTTTGATTTTCATGATTTTTTTGAATAAAAAAATGAAATCCTTCTTTGTGCAGTAAGGCTTATTTAATTAGCTTATTTAAAAAATGAAAAGTGTTTAGCAAAGTATGAAAAATACACGACACATGTAGGAATACATACAGACAAAGCAATATCCAATAATTTCACCTCCACCTTCCCCCCCCAAAAAAAGAAGAAATAAGTCATTGCATTTAGTAAATGAAACAGATTTAATGTTGTTCTGTCAGGGAAGTAAATAAGATGCCAACTAATTTTTCTTATTATTTAATAAATTTTCCAGAAGGATAGCCTTTCTTTGTGGTAGGAATCTGTTCCAGAAAAAAAGGATAGGCCTCAGCCTAACTGAACTTATAAACACTTAGTTGGAATATATTTATTGAACAGTATTGCAGCAGTTATTCATTTCCTTCACTACTAATTATGTTTATATTTTTATTGGTTTGCTGGCCCATTTTTTATACTGTGAGCTACTACTGCTGATGAATACCTAATTTTAACGATGAAACATATTATACATCTAAACATTCTCTATATATGGTATTCTCCAAGAATGGTTATATATCTCATTCAGCAGAACAAAGAAAATAATTTTTTACAAAAAGGGTATGTAAGGTAAGCAGAATTAGGTAGATTAGATGCTCTGTAGTCATATAACGTTCTTGATTGAAGATGCAACTATTACTGAAGTATGTCTGAATACGTATATTGACATAAATGTGATATATTTTGGGTGCTACATCATACTACTTTCATAGTCAAAAATCTGCTAATTTCTACAGGGGCAACAGTTTGTCTGAAGTAGCATTGCATAGGGTGTGCATTAGCAGAAAATATTTTCCAAAGTGTGAGGCTCTCAAGGACATAGTCTTATAAAGGTGGAGTTAAATTAATTGCATAAATTATTGTAATTGTCTCAGTCTTTGGAGTTGTTTTGATTTGGGGGAGGGGGATGAAGCAAAGAATGTTTAAAATAAAAAAATATGTAATCTATTATATAGCTTTTTTTCTGTTTGGCTCCTTGTTTTATAGCATTCCTATCTGCAAAAATAAACTTGCAAATTCTGGAGTTTTAGTCTATTTTGGAATCTACTTTTACCAAAATGCTTTGCTCATCCATATATAAATGAATAGTTGGGGGTCGGGAATTAAAAGGGAAATGATTCACTTAAATTTTCTATTCTGATTTTCTATTCACTGTGAATAGAAATCATGTTAAAATATATTCTGTTCATGCAACTGTGGAATATTGGATAAGGAAACTTTTCCTACCAACACCAAAGTGACAATGAGCCCACATTTTGAGATGGTATGCAGGCTGTTATGTGCAATATATGACAATCTATGGAATTAAATATTATTTCAGGTTTTGTTAGGCATAAAATAGACATTGATTTTTACCAGCAGATGATTCTTAGATTGAAAATCTGATCAACAATCACAAAAAAAGTGGAATTAGGGATTTTCACAACAAATAGAAAACTTTTCAAAAACAGCCAAATGAAATTTTAATTTATGTTGCACTGCAGAACTAACAATAGGAAAACTAAATAAATGGGTAATTACACTTGATTTCCTGCATTTGGATAGTTTTAAGCTGTATTTTATGTTCTGGCCTGGAGGCTGGCTTTACAAAAGCAAGGTTCCTGTAGCAGTCAGTGAAATCAGTTTTGTAAAGCCAGCCTCCAGGCCAGAACATAAAATATAGCTTAAAACTATCCAAATGTGATTGTTGATCAGAATTTCAATCTAAGAAAGACTAGATTTTGCCTCAGTTTACAAGGTTGCTTAAAATATGAGACTTGGCAGACTCTCTTCCCCTAACACCATTTTTGGCATAATACTAAATATAATGAAGTCAGACCACTGACATACTTTCTTTGCAGTAGTGGGCACATTTGTCTTTGATGTAGTTCTTGTATTTATTCCAAGTGTCTCCTTAGCCATTCTAATTTGCAGGAAAAATTCTTCTTCGCATATTTAAGTAATCAACACTTTCTACACTGAAATACATAATTGTCAAAGTTTTTACTTTTTAAAAATATAACAACATATGCAAAGGCTGTATTCTGCTTTCACTGGTCATTGAGAATTTAGCTATTACATTTCATCAGGCTGAACTATATAAAGGGAAAAAATCAACTATTTCCTTTGCTAAACTGAAGGTACATTAATTATTTAGTTACACTTACAGTAAAATTAAAAGTGGCTAGAATAAGCTTGTTGAGTGAGAACAAATTAATACTTGATTTAACTCCACTGTTTTAACTTCTCAGTTTCTTAATGTTTTTATTCCATAAAGTATTTCTTAAACTCCTTACAAGTAAAAACGAGCACCATAGAAGGTTAGTTTTCAATGCTGCTTCTCTTTTTCCTAGACTTAGAATTATGATTTGTTCATACCTGGTTAATAAATCTTTCTTGGAGCTGTATAATATTAACATAATCAATAATTTAAAGACAAATAAAAAGACAAAAGAGTGTACTTTGTATTGTTCTGACAATTTTAACTCATGGATATTTTGAGCCATCTTACATAAGAAGATCTGATATTTAAGGATCTGTCCTTAATTGTGTAAAATTTATTTGCTTATAAAGTGACCCCTGAAGAAAGAAGGAACCTTTTATATTTCTTTGCAATCTATAAAGTCCTGAGATTATTTTTTTAAAACTTTTTTTTTTTTTTTAAATTTTATTTAAAGTGTTAGAATTTCAGTATACCACCTTCCTGGAAAGTGCTCTATGTCATAATGTACGAAGTTTTCTGTGACCTCCAGTCAGTTTTCTGTCCAGTTTTCTGTGACCTCCAAGAAGACTTTTTTAGCAAAACCAGGAAAGACTTTTTTTAAGGTAAACACTTTGTGAACTGTATAAAAGGCCTGTTTGATTTCTTTCTTTAAAAACAAAGTGATCTGTTTGTTTTCTTTTAAAGCACTCCAGTGTGCCCTTTTCCCCCTGTTTCCATTGCAGTTCATTTCTGGACTTCAAGTTTAATACTGAGAGTTTGCAGTGCAGGTGCTAAGGAATTTAAATGGCAGGTTTATCACGAACTAATTTAAAGCGTGTATCAGTAAACAGATACATCCCTTATAATTTAATTTTGACCTACCTGAAAACAAAGAAAAAAAAAATATTCTAGAGCAGCTCATTATTTTACTTCTGACTTACCATGATTAGATGGCTTTCTTCTAAAGCACTAGTGCTGTGGAATCTCAGAGGCTAGGTATTATACAGTATAGCTACATCATCCCAAAGCAAAAGACCCTAAAGGGAGGTCATTTGGGTTGAACATTTCCTGTAGTGTATCCTTGTCTGAACTGGATCAATTATGAGGTTATTTTATCATTTGCATTCTCTGCATTTTATAATCTTACTTGGAAAAAAAGAGAAAAATGGGATGGTGGCCTCTTGGAGAGAAAGACAATTGGGGGAAAGCTTTTTTTTTCATTAAGTCAGAGAAAGAAATGACAACCTGCATTTGGATAAAGGGAAAAAAATCATCATCCCATTTCTTTTTTGCAGTTCATAAGGAAATGTATAGCATCATTTAAGTTAATTGAAGATATGTATATGAGAAATCTTATATTTAAGATTTCATCCCAACTTACCCATTTAAGAACCTTTTTCCAGTGGGTTATCTGCAGATACTTTTACACATTCTGTAATTTTCTGTGTCTATAAAATGATTTCATTTTAGTTGGAACAACTGTTCATAGCTTTAGGATAATCTATGGAAACTGGAGCCTGGGATTGGTCTGACAGAGGCAAACATTGTTATGTACCTTTTATATGCTCTGAAGAATAAGAAGAATGCGATACGAGGATGAGGCATTAAGTCCAACCTAATACTAGATAAAAACCGGACAAATGTAACTCCTGGTTCTGGCATGAGAAAACTTATACTACTTTGTTGATTATTACTGAGTCTGGAACTGGAATTGAATTCTCCTTTATGGTAGTTCAGAACTGCATAGGAGCTTTAGGAATATATCAGATCCTTTTCTGTTTATATGTAGCCATGGGCAAAATTTGGTCAAGAGAAGTTACTGAGAGGTATGACAGTTAAGCAGTTTTGTCCATCTGAATGTGTATATTGTGCTTTTTTAGTGTGCTTATGTATCGTACATGAAGAATACATTTGATGCAATTTGTCCTACAATACTTGATTACTGAAAACTTAGGGAGAATTAAGGCCTTCCCAACTTACAAAATAAATAAGCAGAAATAAAAGCTCACTTTTTGCAATACTTTTGCTAATTCAGCTGTTCAATTGTGTAGAAAAAGCACCTTTACTTGATTATGGCTAGAACAATTTGAAGTAGAGTTTAAAAAAAAGTCATTGTCCAAAGCAGATACTGTGGGTATTTCTGTGGTAGAATTCATATGCACATTTAAAAGCAAAGTAGCTATATATATGGGAGTCTACACAGTCACAAACATGCACACTCCAGATGCTAACATTTTATAATTGTGCACCAGCATACTGTATCTGAACAGGACAGTGTTGACACATGGAATTGGAGGTTTAAATAATACTTTGTCTTTTTCCAGGACAAATCTTTATTTAACCTTTTTCACAAAGGCTGAAATCTTGAAAAATCAGAAATAAGAATTCATATACAACTTGTAATAGTACGCAGTCATGACTGCTTTTCAAGTGTTGGGAGCAAAAGCTTTCACCAATAAACAAATTTTTTGCATCATAATACTGCTGCCCCACACCTGAGCTCTGAGCATTGTCTGTATGCCTAAAGAGAGAGAGACTACACCTAACAGTCCTAGAACAACTTCATAAAAATAATTCAGTTAGTATCATTGACTGGGACAGGATATTTTAATAAAATATTTTTAAATGTTTGTATTTTCCTTTTATTTCAAAGATTTTTTTCACTCTGATGCTTTATTAAACCGTATTGGTTGAGGGTGCGATCTGTAAAGGTGAAAAAATGTTTCAAATGTTTAATGTGGAATGATACTGTGAATCATTGTTTGAATATTACATGAAATTCAAGGCTTCTGATCTGACAAATTCACTGTAGCACTACTGAATGAATCCCTGTGTAGATGTTCCTGTGTGGGTTGCTGATGGTTACTTCTGTAAACACTGCATTAAAAAAAAACCCTTCAAAATATGTAACATTTTTTTCATCCTGCAAGAAGAAATGTTTCTGGATTAATTTTGTTAACTGTAACCTTCTTGTCTGTCTACTTGCATAGCACACCTTTGTGGGATATATTGTATATTCTCACTGAAGGTAGTATATGCTTTGGCTTAATATGCACATTATCAGAAAGAATTCTTAAATTCTTAAAACGTTGATGTTTAGAAAGCACACATTGCCATCATACAGCTACTCAAAAAGATTAAGTTAGAGAGGAACAAATCTTTCTTTATTTTGACAAGAATATATCTGTGACAAATCTTCCAACATTAAAGGGTACAAGTAAATAACTATTACTGCTGGCAGAAAAAAATCCTCTGGAAATATTGGTAAATTTTCTTACCGTTAATTTCTCAACTAAGTAATTAAATAAAGCAACAAGAACAGAAACAAAATAATACTTGCTAGGCAAAGTTTTTTTCCTTTATGTCACCTGATTAGATAAATTCCAGAATCCATAAGTATTTTATTATTTACAACATACATAATATATATGATACCATATAGATTGTGCTTTTATATTTCGAGTAACAGTAAAGCAGTATGCATTAAATGATGGTAGATGATGGTAATATGGTGACTGTGCAGGTAAATGTGCCATAATGCTTTCAAGCACCCATTACAATATCATCAGCTGTGGCCATTACATCTCTTTTAATGTGGTAAGTACTGGCTGTGGTTCATTCTCTCATTTCCAAGAGTACCACTGGGGCCTTTAATACTTGCCTGAAATATGCTGATTGGGCAAGAGGTTGGTATCCCATGAGGGGTAAGACTAACTGCTGGGCTCTGCAGGAAAGTAGTCATCAGAGGCAGTGTGCTTGCTGCCACTTGGAGAACAATATCAGTGTGGATTTCTAGTCATCTTTGGTATGTGTGAGAAATTTAAACAAAATTAAAAAAAAAAGCCACAAAAGTTTTAATCAAAAACAGTGTATTAATTCTTCTGAAAGTTACAATATTCAGGCTATTAATTTAGAAAATTTATAGGAAATAGAAAAAAAATGAAACATACTTTGGGATTTAGCTTGGTGTATGTATTTTGTATACCCCAAGATTGGAAGTAGGGAACTGGGAGAGCATATAGGAGAAGCATTAGTCTGGGTTTTCTCTGTTCTTACTCTTTCTTTGGGATTCCACTACTGGCCACTGTTCTTGCTAGTCTTTCCCTTAGGAACAAAACTTAATGGAGTGAGGATACTGAGCTAAATAGACTTTTGATCAGCCTATGGTTACTCTGACAGTGCTTTTTCTTCCTCCTCTGTTGCACCCAGTAATTTGTCAGTCTTGAGTATGAAACTACCTAAGAACTTGAGCATGCAGCCTTTGGTCCTGAATTTTGCTGCCATACTCTGTGTTCACCTAACTTTATAACAAGAGACTTGGTTCTGCATCTGCTTCTGCAGTTACCGTTAAGTGTAAATACAAATAGTTACTAATTAAACATTTCATTACCTGATTGTGCTTGAAGAGCGAATGATGAACTCACAAGTAATTGACTGAAAACTTAAATATTGTTTTAATACTCAGGCCTGTTATAATTGTTTTTCTGTGTGTGTATGTTAATATCTTAAGTAAAATAAGAAAAGCTGCCACTGTAGTATACAGGCAAACAAAATTAAGACAAAAAGGTGTTGGGTTGCACTGGTTTTTGAGTTTGGCTTATTTGTATTTTGATTTTTGTAATGTTTTATAGTTTCAGAGTCCATACACTGGAATTTATTGGTGGAATAAAGTAGTTCACAGTTCTTTGCATTAGACAGTTGGCTGCATTAGACAAAGTATTGCCAGCAGGTCGAGGGAGGCAATCCTTCCCCTTTATTCAGCACTGGTGAGGCCACACCTGGAGTACTGTGTCCAGCATCAGGAAACCCTTTTTTACTGTGAGGGTAACTGAGCACTGGAACAGGTTGCCCAGGGAGGTTGTGGAGTCTTCCTCCTTGGAGATATTAAAAAACTTTCTAGACATGGTCCTGGGCCACTGGCTCTAGGTGGCCCTGCTTGAGCAGAGGGGTTTGTCAAGATAACCTTCAGAGCTCCCTTCCAACCTCATCTATTCTGTGATTCTGTTTTATTGGTTAATGGAACTTTTCATATAATATACATTTCTATCTTCTTATTATTTTGGAAAAATATTTGCAATTCTTTTCCTTCCAAGGAGTGTGATACTCTAGTAATGGGTATCTTTGTTAAATTCATTAATTCAGTCAGAAGTTGGATGAGCATTTATGACAGTGTTCACAATGTACCACTTGATTTCTTTTTCTTCATATGCATGTTAAATATTAGCAATGCTTTGCAATGGTTTTTGCATGCTTGATGTAGAAAATGAGTGGCTTGAGACCACTTGTAGCACACAAGCTATATTCATCCTGACTAGTACAGAAAAATGCAAATTGATCTCTGCCAGAAAATTGCATTACACTCAGGTGGTGCAGGGAGGGAGGATTTCTCTCCAGGGAAGAACAAAGTGTTATCTATAACTAGCCTCATTCAGTCATGTATGCCAGAAGACAACTGATTTCTGTTGAGGAGTTCTTACCAGCTGAAGAATTTGGCAGGAATGTGCTGACTATACTCAAGCTAGATTAGGTCGTGTATTTGCGCTCCTCAGTACCATACTTGCTCACTTTCGGAGGCCAGTAATCACTTAAGACACCTCTTGGTGGAAAAACATGCCTACTGTGAGCACTTAGTCTCTACCAGTATCCTTTCCTGCAGCAAGGGGCTCTGCAACATTAAAGCACATCTTAAAACCATATTTTTAGTCAATTTTGTACAGTTACTCAGATAACTTTCTTATACATGTCATAGGAAGCTGTAAATACATATATAAACTATAAATTATATTATGGATGAAAACAGGAGTGAATACTTTGAAGAAGCTGATGTAGATGAGCCAAGGTAGGAGACTACATGGAAGGAAAATTACTTCTAAAGTTACTTCCTTATGTCATGTAAAGAAGCAGATGACATCCTATTCTGTGAAATTGACAGAAATTGAGGACATGATGAACAAGGACTGCAAAAAAACCCTAATGAATAAACTTGCTAATTCATCTAGAGTGTGGAGAGGGGAATGCAAGAAAAAGCTTACTTGTCTCATTTAGGCTTTTTCATGTCTATGTGGTTGTGAGTTTGGGTCATCAGATGGGGAGGAATAAAAAGCAGCAGTAATATCTTGCCCATGAAAAGACAGAACCAACAAATCATGCTGATGCACAGAAGTCAAAGGGAGTACTGTGTCCAGTTCTGGGCTCCCCAGTACAAGAAAGACATGGACGTACTGGAGAGAGTCCAATAAAGGGCCACAAAGATGATTACCTCTCCTATGAGGAAAAGCTGAGAGAGCTGAGACTGTTTAGCCTAGAGAAGAGAAGGCTCAGAGGGCATCTCATCAATGTATATAAATGCCTGAAGGGAGGGTACAAAGAAGACAGAGCCAGGCTCTTTTCAGTGGTGTCTGATGACAGGACAAGAGGCAATGGGCACAAACGGAAACACAGGAGGTTCAGTCTGAACATAAACAGGTTGCCCAGAGAGGTTGTGGAGTCTCCCTCCTTGGAGATATTCAAAACTGTCTGGACGTAGTCCTGGGCAACTAGCTCTAGGTGGCCCTGCTTGAGCAGGGAGGGTGGACCAGATGACCTCCAGAGGTCCCTTCCAACCTCAACCATTCTTTGTGATTCTTTGATTCTGTGGAAGTTCAGGTGTGCAATTGTCCTGCCATGTCCTGCCAATATACTGCCATGCATTAATTCTTACTGTAATGGCAGGTATAGTCTAGCCAAAAAGGTAGGCTACTTGGAACAATCCCAGAAAGGAAGAGAACAATTGTATTATTGTTCATCAATTCTCTCAAACCATTTATCTACATCTATCTGCTGTGTGGAAGAAACCAAGTTCTAAATTATTTTCTCCACTAATTTTTTAATGTTCCTGGCACTAATCTGGAAAGTAGGATTGCTAGAGCTACCCTGACAGTATATTTAAAATGTGAAGACAGGTTATTTTGAGATAACTTGCTGTACCTCAAGCAGAGGCTCAGACTTGTGATGCAGAGCCACACAAAAAAAGCAATCAAGTTGGCAAAGTTGGGAGACCTCACACCTGCTAAACCAGTTGTTCACATTGTTTTTAAATGGCTAATTAAGTTTGCATTTTAAATTGGGAAACTTGTGGTTTCTGGTAGTTCAATAGAGAAAGCCTCCTCACTGAGCCTGTTTCTAAATCAGCCTTTCAAGATAGCAACATCCCACTTGATTGTGACTACAGCTTCTTAAATATAATAAAGAATCAAAACTTTGGTAACTTAGTCTTTGAAATAAGGAGTAATGATGAGCACTCTTGATGTTATACCAGTGTTTCTCTCTCCAGAAGATTCAGAAGGCAAAAGTTGATTGAGAGCAGACTGCCATCCAACTAAACTGAGAAGCAGCAACTATTCAGCTGACAGTTGCTATATGTATTAAATCTTGCACACTAGGTTTGGAACATGGTGGATGTTAATCATATGCTTTCATAATGTTCCTCTCACAATGTTAAAAATAAACTGCTGTAGATGGGAGCACTAGTTTACCTCTTGCACTGAAGTTAATGATAAAACATGCATTGATCCTAGCACAAGTTTTTCTTCCAATTTTGTTTAAAATGAATTAGTTTTTTAACAGAATGATTTATCTGATATTCAAGTAGCAGTGAAACAAGATTTTTAGTGAAGGATCTGTTTATGCATCTGGATGGTGATGGTGGGCTCTTGGTTTTAAATAGAACTTTTTACTGTAGTAGGACGCATTTGGGGGATTGAAAAGTGGATGATACTATATGCTGGGAAAAGTCATTGCAGCTCAAACCAGCTGGTAACTAAGAAACTTAAGATATTGCAAAGAAATAGCTGTTTCCAATTAGCAGGCAACTATGTTATAATTTTTGCACAAGAAAATGCATCAGGACTCAACTTAACCGGGAAAGAAAATCTGCTAGACACTTTCAGTGATGCTGAGACCAGCCAAAAAGGAAAAAATCTACTTTTTCTCTAGGAGCTTTAATACCATTGATTTGCATCATTGCAACATGAGAAACAGTGATGAAAAAATCTCTTAACTACTTGAAAGGAATGTAGATATGGAAATGAGGAGCAGTATTCCTTTCCGGCTATATGGTTTGTCCCCACAGGAGCATGGTATGAGGACAACTTCTCTCCATTCTGGATTATGCACTGCTACAGAAGCACAGGGCCCTCAGGCCTCAGAACTGCATCAGTGAAGTTTTAGTGCACTGCAGAGGGGAAGAGCATGCCATGAAAGAAGTGTGCTGCCACTTTCTTTCCTTCTCTTCAACACATACATGTATCATTTTACTCCTCTGTTCCTCAGCACATGGCCATTTGTGTCTGCTGTTAAGCTACTAATCCATCTAGTAAAGCTTGTCTTTTTTTTTCTTTTTTTCTAAGTAAGCTAGTGAAGAATTACTAGAGTTGGTGACCTTTTCTTTGGAACTAGGAATTTCTTGAGAACTTTTCATCAGTTTTTTTGTTTCTTTGTTTTCCAAAGAACTGGTTTACATGATAAACAACTTATCTGAAACTTGTCAAAAGGTGGTTTCTGTTGTAATTGGAGCAGTTGGTTTCCTTTGTCAAGCTCGTAGGTCAGAATTCCAGACTACAGTGGAATTGAACTCCTGCATATCAGAATGAGACTTGATGAACAGAAATTCAGTCATGGTGAAAAGAAAAGAAAAGAAAAGAAAAGAAAAGATAGAAAAAGTAACTGTGGGGGCTTTCCTTGTTTGTTTCTTAAATATAAAAACCTTGGAAATGCTTAACGGGAGTGTGCTCATTGTACTAAAACCCTACATTTGTGATATCTTAAGTCTGTTCTTTTTCCTGATGGATGTATCTGACTGTTTGAAAGATGCTCTTGATGTGTACGAATGAAGAACAGGGAGCAAGAAATTAATTTTAGCATTTTGTTGTGACTGATACAGTAGATTTAGTCCAGCTCTTTTATAATTATTTTACGTATCAGTTTTGAAGATGGTCAAAACTTTGTGCTCCCTTTCTATTGCTCATAAAGAGGAAGAAGGTTTATAAGAGGACCAGTAGCTCAAAATGGAGGAATAGAATCATAGAATCATAGAATATCTCAAGTTGGAAGGGACCCATAAGGATCATCGAGTCCAACTCCCTGCTCCTCGCAGGACTACCTAACACTAAACCATATGACTAAGAGTGTCGTCCAGATGCTCCTTGAACTCTGACAGGCTTGGTGCCATGACCACTTCCCTGGGGAGCCTGTTCCAGTGACCGACCACCCTCTCAGTGAAGAACCTTTTCCTAAGGTCCAATCTGAACTTCCCCTGATGCAGCTTCATTCCATTTCCTCGTGTCCTATCGCTGGTCACCAGAGAGAGGAGATCAGCACCTCCCCCTCCGCTGCCCCCCTTGAGGAAAGTTGTAGACTGCGATAGGAGTTAGGGTTTTGAAATGCTGGTTAAACAGAGCCCTTGCAATAGCAAAAAGAGGATTCTCGGTTTGTTGAACAGAGAAAAGAAGACCCTACTCTCAGAAATCCTTCTGATTTTGAACAAAGTAGCAGTAAGTAGTTTTGCAGTCCTGATGCTGTAATAGCTGGTAAATCAATTGGGCATTTATTTTCCTCTACCTTTGCTTTTTCTGATTTTTATTCTTAATTTTGATTTTTTTTAGACTTTTAAGAAAACGGAGGCTAAAAAAGTTAAAACCATCTTCCCTATTTGAAGTTGGCCTCAATTTCTCAGGCAGAACTGCTTTGTTGTTGCAGAACAGTCTCACACAGCACTTACCAGATCAGTGGGTTTCTTTTCCCCTGACTCATTAAAATGGGAGTGAATGTTTTGTGTATCACATGTTCTGCCAGAAAATAATGCTTCCAAGGCATATAATGTTGTTAGTCATATTTAGGAGTGATCCATTCCAATAGCTTATGGATGAAGTTGACTAACTTGTTTTTTTACTAATGATTATCAAACACTGAGGCTATCAGTTTGAGTCAGCATACTGCTCTTATACATTATCTAGACTTGCAGGTACTTTAGTTTTCAGTCCATCTGTCCAATTCTTTTTTGAATCCTGATTATTTTTGTTATTTATTGTTATTTTCCAATATTGTTATTTTTGTTAATTGTTATTATCCAAGCCTGTACTCTCATAGTAATCATACAGGAAGTACTAAGAAATGAAAATATGGTGTGTATCAATGAAAGCATTTATCTAGAAGTGTTTGCTTCATGCTAACAGCTGGAATATTTTAAGCCTTACATCCTACTCTGTAATGGAACATTGCTTTGCAATTTTTTGCTCCATATGGCTCATCTTGAAACATTAATATCAGTTGTTTTGAGCTGCTGTAATTGACTAAAAGTTCTCACTGTGTCTTTATAACACCCTAGTAACCAGCATATCTGAACATTTAAGTAGTTTCTGCATTTTAAAGAGGACGTAGCATGGCAAGACATGTCTTTTTTTTTTTTTCCTTGTGGACTGTAGTAAGTCCTGAGTGGACTTTTCTACACTGGCATCTTTTTTCCATTCCAGAATCTTCCTTCATTTAGCCAAAATCCAAGCTATGATTACCCAGTCTTTCAGTGCTGTACAAAAGGCAGATAATTATAGTCCTTTGGCTGCCCGGTTAAGGACTTTGATACAGTTATAGCACAGCAGTTACTACACATGGAGTAGGTCCATGTGATTATTATCTCCCAATGGTGGCCACAGTAGATGTTTTTGAAGAAGATATTAAAAAAGTAGGACATTAACTGAATATTTTGTCCATAGAGGAAATTAATGTGAAAGATAATTTGGTTTTTTTTTTCTTTTGTTTGTTTTATTTAACCCTGGAGCATAGTTGTTAGTATATCTTACAGTTTACACCTTTACCTTACCCCACCCCAAAAACCCATTCTCAAACTGTTGTCCCTCTAAGTTCTTATGAATTCAAGTCTAGATGCTCCTTTTTGTCATTTAACTGCAGGTGCTTATTTTATTCCTACTGAATTATTAATAGGGGTGACAAGGTCTATAGGATAACTTGAATCCATCTCAGACTTCACAGAAAATATAGAAGCTTATATTCATTATAATGAGTAATACTGTATTCTGTTGCTAATTCATTCCTTCTATAGGGAAATATGCATTTTTGTATACTCGCAGGTTTGAGCATGTCCTGTGGTAGAGCTGAACCATTATTGCTGATTCATATCATGCATTTTCATACAAAGGGTATGACTAAACAACAAAATCAGGGCATAATTGCAGGATGGGTAATCAGTGATTATAAATAACAGGAGGGCTTAGGGGTTACTTGGTATCTTTCATTTGAGTGTCTCAAAGATTCAATGTGAACATTAACTGATGAATTCACAGAGTACCTTGTGCTGTGTAGTAGTTATCCCTATGTCAGCCATACCCAGAGAGCTTAGCTGACTTGCCTGAGATCATACAGTAAGCTAAAATATAAAATAAAATTTGATGCTTTAATCAGTAGACAGGGCTGCATTTTGTACTGTGGAAAATCATAGGAGAGTTTATCAGAATAGGCACTACCTTAGGCTCTGTGTTTTAAATTTCTCTTCTCTGTTTCCTACTTTACAGTAGAGTTCAGGATTTTCTTTGGAAAGATTATTTAAATAATCCTCTAATAATTTCTCCAAGATGTATCTAGTCCAGTTGTGAATAGTAATTGTCAACATGCAACTCCACAAAAATGAAAACATTTCTCTGGTTTCAATGTAGATACAATGGCAAGCAAGTGAATAAAAGCCAGTTCACCAGGAATTTAAGTGACAAGGTAAATTTTAAGTCCCAAAGTGTAGGGATGGTTCACGGACTCTGGTGCGGGTAAAACCAAAGACCTTTATTGTTTACAAATTTGTGCTTATATAGATTCATTAGCTGTCCACGCGCTCAGGCTTGTTCCATGATTAGTTAATACTTTCTGTTCATGCGCCACGGCTAAGCTTCTGATTGGTGCTGTCGAGCAAGACACACGTCTTCTGGCTTCGGTCCCATATCTGTGTTCCAAGTTATTTCAGTCTTCAGCTTCTTTTCTGCACACCTGCTTTATCACTTATTTACTCCCTCATTCTATGTCTTTCAAGGCTATATCTAATTGTTCAAGGTCACTCGCAACACTCCCTGCGAATCCCACACCAAAGTACAAACAAGTTTGAAGGGTGTAACTTATAAAGTAGTTCAGCTTGAAACAGTTTGACATTCAGCCACTGCACAGAAAGAGTTTAATTCACAAACCAAAGGCCCAGTAGGCAGACCCAGCAGGAAAATAAATTTAAAATCTTCAGTGTCATATGTAACTTGTACCTGAGCACTTCAGTGTTTAATGAGAGCGAGATGGAGAAATGCTCCAGTCCCCATCCTGAAGCTGAGAAACTGATGCACAGGAGGTCTGCAGCTCAGATTCATCATAATTGGCATTTATTCACTCTAGGTTCCCACTGTAGTCAGTGGCCTGCTTTGGATCTTACCCATTTTTCTGATGGGTGAGTGTCTCTTGATTGCAGAGCAGACCTAGGGAAAATAGGCTCTTTCCTTAGTGTCTCGGGTAGAATGTATCAGCCCAGATCATCTCTCCTGTGGTTGCATAGTACATTTTGTCACAGAGCAGTTGTAGGCCAGTACCATAACCATTAAATCCTGCTGCCAGCTATTTTATCATGTCCTTTATAATGTCTAAAAAAATAAGGTATTAATACAGGATTATAACTATGTTCAATGACCTCAGAAAGTAGTAAGTTCCAGTTCATAGTTCACTGTGAAAGGATTATCAAAGGTGTGTTCCCCTTGTCTCCTGCAGTCTTCAGCAAAGTTAATAATCTTCATTAGTCTTGCCAGTGAATTATGGCTGCTAGTGGTGCTGTGCACAGCTGTAATTCAGGAGTGTATTGTGGGAGTTGTTCATCCTGGTTTTTCTTCCTCCAGACCCTCAATAAGACAGTAGTCTGTAATGTCCTTTACCAGGGATGTTGTATAACAGGAGTTGGAGGCAGAAGAGAGTGGGCATGTATGTGGTCTCACAAAATCCTAAATAAGTTTAATAGTAACAAACATCCTTTTACATGTGTAAATCCTGCCATATTACAGATTTTCTTAAAGAGATTCTAAAAGCCATATTACAAAAAGATACATCCTATACTCTTTAAAAAAGCCTGTTGAATGCAGATTGCCATATACAATATAGTTTAAATACTCTAGGGACAGATCTTGTCATGGGTACTCAAAAACTGTATACTGAGTGTAAAACACAGCTCTAGGTCTCTGGGCCAAACTCAACTGACATTAGACTTTTGGTTCTAGTAATGTGATCTGTCACATGAACACCATTTGATTGCATTTAATGGATATCTTTTTGTTAGTAAGAAATTATATGTATTTATGTCACTACAGGTTTATCAACCAAGGTTAACGATTTGGGTTAGCCAGAAACTCTTTCCAACCAGCCCAGGGAATGGGGAATTTCCAAAGGTAAAGTTATTTATGTAATTTCTTTCATCTAACAAACAGTTTATTAAGATGAAAGTTTTCTCTAAAAAAAACCCACTGTGAAAGTTCATTAGATTTTATAACTGCTTCAAGAGAGTAGTCAGCTCTCATGATTTCATCATGAGTTTCATGATATTATGTTTTTTCTTAAAGCCTTGACAGTTAAGTGAGGATTTCAGCTTTCATTTTAAAATGATGTTTTTAGCCTTCAGGCTTGCAGAAAACATGGACTCTTTCTGGCTTACATATCAAAAAGAAAACATACTAATTTTCAAAAGCTCATGTTTCTTAAGCCTGTCTCATGATTTTAAACAGCTTGAAATCTGAGTTTTGAATGCTTGATTTTAGTAATTCTCATGTAGCAATATAGAGGAAAAAGTCAATGATAATACAGGAGGAGGGAAGGGGTGATTTGATCTTTATTTTCTTTTTCTTTTGTTAAGTTTTTTGTTTCTGCTTGAGTAACAAGCATACAAAGATGGCAGTCTTCATTTAAGTTTGACAAGGAGTAAGTACCCTGTTAACATAAATGCAGAAGATGTGGCATATCAGACAAGATTGATAAGGTTTTGTTCTGTTACCATAACTGGTTTCATAAACCCCAAATTGGACATGAAATTTTAATAGGAAAATAAAACCGTTACTCAGAACCACAGAACATGTGTGTTTTATTCTCATATTCTTGTTGATTAATGACTCAAAATCTGGCAAAAAAATTGGCAGGTAAGCAAAGGAAAGAGTACATGGAAAACTGTTTTGATTAAATTTCATTTACTATCTAGACTGCAGATCCCTGTTAACAAAATTTTGCTATTCGATCTGGATGACACTATAATTTCCACACTTTTTCTTTATAAATGAAGTCCTAAAATTCATAGCTAGGCTACATTTGTGTGTATCAGATTTGCAGGCTCGTGTGAGCATGCTTAGTTTTAAATTAACATATATGACAGTACTGTCATTCTTGACATTTAAAATATTTCAGAAGTTCAGCTAAATAGGCTGATACCAATGCTAGATTAAGATGAATGTGCTATATATGGTCACACTTACATTAAATGGATTTCCTAATCAGCTGTGTGTTAACTAGTTGATTTTTATTCACGCTTTTTAAGTTAGCAGTTTTTCCTGAGTTGTCATTCATCATTATACACAGTTGCTCCTGAAACATTTATTCCTATAAAGCTGTGAACTATGTGCAGCATAGTTAGTAACAGTGCTGCATTATATTGGATTTATGAATAGCCATGTTTTTAGTGTTGTACATAGCTTTGAAAAAGTATATCAAAAGGGATAATGGTTTCTGAACTGGTCAGAAAAATATTATACATTTTTCTTTAAAGTGATTGGATTCCTGCTTTTTAAATTCCATGCATTTGTTCTAGGTTTTATGTAATTTTTCAAAAGATATTGGGCATATGCTTAGGAGGACCAATTTTTAGAACTAGCTCCAAATTTTCTTTCATAATTGAGTTTCAAAAGCAACTTGAATATTAGTTGCACACAATCCAGCTTCCAGCTTTAACAGAAACTGAGTGTCTGTTTTTTCACCAAGCTTATAAAATTAATCAGGGTAAACTGCTGAAGAAAGTACCCAGTCCTTCAGTTCGACAGTTTTATGTACTCATTGTTAATCTAAACAGGTTGAACTACTGAAAGAATAAAATAAACCTCTTAATTTCATATAAAAGATGCAATCAACAAGTATAAAATGATATATTTATTAAAGACAACTTATTTCCAGACCTAGAAGGGCCATATGGGACTTTTTATCTTATGATTGCATGGCAGAATTTCAGGACTGAGATTGTTTTCACAGCTGAAAATGAACTGCCCAACACTGCTTTTGGAAATTTGCCCAGATCTTTGGTCTGTGTGGTGTGCCTGTTTGCATGTGTAAGTTTCTAGGTTTTTTCTCATATCCTGTAATGATACACAAGTAGCAAATTTAGTCAACAAAAAAGCAAAAAAATATTATCGCAAGGATGGAATTTTCTGGAGTTCTGTGAGGGAACATGCTTTGTGCAGTCACTAAAATTTTTTTCAACAACTTACAATATATTACTAGTTAAACACAATTTTTTTAAGATCCCATTGTGATATATCATCAGCAAAGTATTTTAATCACACACTTAGCCTTTAGTCCTCCTACTGATGCTTAAACCAAAACATATATTTAAGTGCTTTGCTAAATAAGCATAGACTTCAGCCAGTGGGGCAGAATGTTTAAGTACGGTTAACAAAAAACTGAGATAGCTAACTAACATGGCACCATTTCTTTACTTGTCCAGAGACCATGATAATACACTACAGTACCTTTAGAGTGCCAATAGGAAAAGGATAAATGCTCTTTTCAATGAAGTATTATAGGAAAGTCACTTATTAGTGTATGCCAGCTGCTTAAGATGTAAGGTGTTTAAAAGGCGAGAGGTCTAAGCTCTGAAAGGTTCTCTTAATAATGAGGCAATCTTTCATAACTAAGACACACTTTCCATGTTGGAGGCCAAGTGGATTCATAAAATGGACCTTGGGATATTAAAAAAGCAATTAAGCAAAATAATTAATTGGTAGATAATACAGTTAACATTAATTTTTTGGCTACTCACATTAGTACTGTTATATTTTTAAAGGGCTCAATGCCATCTTTAGATTTGTGGCCATGAGTTTTGCATTCATGATATTGAGACACTGTGACTGTGGTTTGTGCTTCATGTGTGCAAAATGGATAATTGCTAGTTATCGTCCATATTTGTATGCCAAAATAACTGCACATGCAACATGTGCAGATGCAGTTTTAGGCCTGAGCTGTCCCAGCTCTTGTGAAGGGCACAGAAATAGCTTAGTTTGGTGGTAGCAAGAAACATAGTTTTGAGGAATAGTGTAGCATGTACAATTGATGGTGAGCTGTGGCAAGGGTTGTCACTCCATAGCTTCTTCCCCTGTAGCTTTGATAGGATTGTTGGGGTCTTCCCCAGCTGCAACAAATGGCTGAATTCCCCAGCTCAGCTGTGGAGGGGGTTTGTTGTCTTAAGTCTTTTGTATTTCGGCTGCCAGGGCACACTTGTTCAGCTCAAAGACAAGACATTTCCTCAGATGTTCCAAGGCTTGCCTAGTTTTTAAACAATCTTTTTCTCCCTGTGCCACTAATATTTACAGTTGATAAAGCTATGTTTAGTAGGTGTTTACTTCTAAACTACAGTTAGAGGACTATAAAAACCTTAGGATGTGAAAAAGGAAGGAGGATCCCATCAGACAGATTTTGTAGAAGCACAGCTAATACTGTTTTTCCTCTCTGCAGGGATATCTTCCTATCTCAAAGGAAGTAAATCGCAAGAAGAAAAGTGAGGCTGAAGTGGCATTCCTGACTCCAGTAAATGGCTATGGACACAATTTCACCAAAATCAATTACCTCTACTCTTTTCAGTCATAACTCTTCCATTTGTATTACATATGGTTCTATGGGTTTGATGAGGTCATGGTGTCATATATCAGGAATTGTTTCTGTGTAAATCATCAAGTGTAAGAAGAAACTATGGGACTCTGAGCCTTGCTTTAGAGAATAATAGTGGAATAGATGTGTATCATAAAAATGGTTTTTAACATTCTGACTCAAGTGAAAGCTCTCAGAATTTCACACTGTGAATCCATGTTTACAAACATTACAGGTGGGCCTTCAGGCCTGGTTCTACCACAGCAATGTCTTCCACTACTCAAACTCCATGGCTTACATGCAACTGGTAAACTGCTCGCCCTCTCTGTTTCCACCATCCCTAACTGCTTCTTGCAGAGACTGAGTCCCCCTCCTTTTTTTTTTTTTCATTTAGGTGTAACAATCCTAGTAGTTTATTTTCATCAATTGTCTGTATATCTCTATATTTTATCCATGTACTCTTCGGATGTATAGAAGTAGCATGAAACTCATGGTTTCCTTGTGGTAAGTGATTGTGATGCTGCCACGGGATTTGAGACACTGATGAATGGTGCTATTTTGGACTTTAAATATGCTCCTTGGCAAGGTAGCTCTGATGGTATTATTTTTTTATTTCCATGTTCTGAGAAGGTGTTGGTACTTTTTTTTTCTGAATGTTGTTCTTTAGACTGGACTGATTTGTTTACTTGTGTCTTCAGCGTGGCTTTCTTATTCAGTGCTGTAGGTGAGTAAATACTTAAAGTGTACAAGCAAGGAACTGATTCCCTGTCAGGGTACACTCACAAACATGCAGTTATAGTGGGAGCAATCATAAAACTGTAATTTACTTAAAATTTCCTTTCTGATTCCTATCCACATAACTTGGAGAAAGACAAGCAATAATTTTTCATCACTTTTACAAAATTTCTTTTAGTTTTTTTTGTCTTTTTTTAAAGCCTTTTTGAAAGAAAGGACAAGTTTTAATGTCTTCTTCAAATCCATAAAATAGAGGATAATAGGGGGAAAGGGTACATTTCCAAAGTACTGTCAACATGTGGATTTTACTTTTTTGTTCTTGCTCCCAGAGAACTAACAATACAAAACAATACAAAACACAAAACTAAATAGCATCATCTACTCATGGAATGTTGTTGTGCTAGACACAGTCTGAAAGCCCACCTTAATTTTTTAGATAACTCTTGTCTTTTATCTCTTCCTTTTACAGGGCAAGCTTTGTTCTGGTTTAGCTTCTGACTGTTAAATACCAATGCATGCACTGCACTTCCTAGATTTCTTTCCTTTCCCAACTTTCTATATCCCTCTTCTTGTATATTTTATTTTCCAATAGTTTAGATACATCTACTGTGCTGTATATAGAACAAGAAATAATATTCAGCATTTGTAGCATTTATGTATAGTTGCAGTTGTATACTTCTGAAAAAGCAGGCTTTTGTAACAATGTGGTCTTTAACAATGCACTACAAGTATCCAATGTATTTTAGCTATTTTAGTAGGATTTGTTCAATAAATATGCAAGCTCTAAAGGTAGCCATGATGTCTGTCCTGGTTTCGGCTGGGATAGAGTTAATTTTCTTCCTAGTAGCTGGTATAGTGTTGTGATTTGGATTTAGTGTGAGAATAATGTTGATAACACTCTGATGTTCTAGTTGTTGCTGAGCAGTGCTTACACTAAGGACTTTTCAGCTTCTCATACTGCCCTGCCAGCGAGGAGGCTGGGGGTGCACAAGAAGCTGGGAGGGGACACAGCCAGGACAGCTGACCCAAACTGGCCAAAGGGATATTCCATACCATATGACGTCATGCCCAGTATATAAACTGGGGGGAGTTCGCTGGGAGGGGCGGATCACTGCTCGGGCATTGGTCAGCAGGTGGTGAGCAATTCCATTGTGCATCACTTGTCTTTTCTTGGTGTCCTGGTTTCGGCTGGGACAGAGTTAACTTTCTTTTTAGTAGCTGGTACAGTGCTGTGTTTTGCATTTAGTGTGAGAATAATGTTGATAACACTCTGATGTTTTAGTTGTTGCTAAGGAGCGCTTATCTTAAGCCAAGGACTTTTCAGTTTCCCATGCTCTGCCAGCAAGCAGGTGTGCAAGAAGCTGGGAGGGAGCAGAGCCGGGGCAGCTGACCTGAACTAGCTAAAGGGGTATTCCATACCATGGAATGTCATGCCCAGTATATAAAGAGGGGGGAGTTGGCTGGGTGGTGTGGATTGTGGCTTGGGAACTAACTGGGCATTGGTCAACGGGTGGTGAGCAATTGCATTGTGCATCACTGGTTTTTTTTTTCCTTCCCCCCCCTTTTTTGTTATATTCCTTTTCATTACTATTATTATTATTATATTTCATTATTACTATTGTTAGTATTATATTTTACTGTAGTTATTAAACTGTTCTTATCTCAACCCACGAGTTTTACTTTTTTTTTCCCCTCTTTCCTCCTCCTCACCCCACTGGGAGGGGGAGGGGGAAGCAGCTGCGTGGTGCTTAGTTGCTGACTGGGGTTAAACCAGGACACTTGGGTTTTATTTCTCTCTTTTTTTTTTTTTGTTGTATTCCTTTTCATTACAATTATTATTATATTATTGTTAGTTAGTAGTGTATTATATTTTACTTTAGTTATTAAACTGTTCTTATCTCAACCCACGAGTTTTACATTTTTTCCTTTCCTCCTCCCCATCCCACTGGGAGGGGGGAAGGGTGAGCGGCTGTGTGGTGCTTAGTTGCCGGCTGGGGTTAAACCACGACATGTGTCTGTTTTTTTACTGTAAAGGGAGGGCTCCTTTACTATATCTTTGCACCTGTTCTTTACATGACTTCTGAGTTTTTTTTCAGAAATATCTGGTAATGTAAAAGGTGATTCCTTTTGAATTGTTGTCTGCTAAAAAATAGCTATTAAGATAACCTAAATACCAGATCTGGATCTGGGAAATGATAGCTGCCAGAGCTATCTCTTTTAAGATTTGTGAGTAGCTGGGTCAGATGTGATACTTGATGCCACTTTTAGTAATCCTAGGAGGAGACTGTGGGGTTGTATGCATGGCAAGTACAATACATTTCATTTTCCATCTCTGATAAACTGAATTAACAGGCCTTTTTTCTATTATGTGTAAGTTAGTTTTAGAGAATGTTGATATATGCATCTCTCTCAAAAGCAGTTTTATCAGTAATATCTGCATTTTTAGGTTTAGAATGTATATTGGTTTCATTTTAGCATAGAACACAAATTTAGCAGCATTTTTTAAAAACACAAGCAGAGATCTACCAATTAACAGCAGATGTAGGTCTGCCCCTGAAGTTTTCCAGTCATGAGACCAAATGAATGCAATTATACATGCCATGAGTGTTTATCCCACTAAGTGAATTTACATGGGGATTGAGTTTAGCTTGATGACTTCGGTTGTGTTTGTACTGGTTTTGGCTGGGATAGAGTTAAATTTCTTCATAGTACCTTGTATAGTGCTATGTTTTGGATTTGTGATGAAAATGGTGTTGATAACACACTGATGTTTTAGTTATTGCTGAGCAGTGCTTACACAGCCTCAAGGCCTTTTCTGTTTCTCACACTGCCCCGCCAGCAAGAAGGCTGGGGGTGCCCAAGAAGCTGGGAGGGGACACAGCTGGGACAGCTGACCCCAACTGGCCAAAGGGATATTCCATACCATATGACATCATGCTCAGCAAATAAAACTGGGTGGATGGAGGTTGGTGGGGGCTGCTGTTGCTTGGGGACTGGCTGGGCATCGATCGGTTGGTGGTGAGGTATTGGGGTGGGGTTTTTTTGCATCACTTTTTTTTCTTGGTTTTGTTTCCCCCCCCATTGTTTTCTTTTTTTCCTCTTTTTTTTAAAATTAGTAAACTATCTTTATCTCAACCCCCAAGTTTTCTCACTTTTACCCTTTTACAACTTTTCATATAATAATATTATTGTGCTGGTTTTGGCTGGGATAGAGTTAAATTTCTTCATAGAAGCTAGTATGGGGCTATGTTTTGGATTTGTGCTGAAAACAGTGTTGATAACACAGGGGTGTGTTAGTTATTGCTGAGCAGTGCTTACACAGAGTCAAGGCCTTTTCTGCTTCTCACCCCACCCCACCAGTGAGTAGGCTGGGGGTGCCCAAGAAGTTGGGAGGGGACACAGCTGGGACAGCTGACCCCATCTGACCAAAGGGATATTCCATACCATATGACATCATGCTCAGCATATAAAGCTGGGGGAAGAAGAAGGAAGGGGGGGACATTCGGAGTGATGGTGTTTTGTCTTCCCAAGTAACCATTATGCATGATGAAACCCTGCTTCCCTGGAGATGGCTGAACACCTGCCTGCCAATGGGAACTAGTGAATGAATTCCTTGTTTTGCTTTGCTTGCATGCGCAGCTTTTGCTTTCCCCATTAAACTGTCTTTATCTCAACCCATGAGTTTTCTCACTTTTACCCTTCTGATTCTCTTCCCCATCCCACCAGGGGGAAGTGAGCAAGCGGCTGTGTGGTGCTTAGTTGCTGGCCAGGGTTAAACCATGACAATTATAGACACTGAAATTTGCCAAGGATGATGATTGATAGAGGCTTCCTAACCATTCAAAGGTCACCTATACTATTTCATCACCAATAGTGGCTGTAGCATGTATGAACCATCAGCTTCATAAGATTTGGGGAAAAAAAAAAAGGGTTACAGAGTGACCATACCTTAAAAAAAACCCACATTATGGTCATTTGAAGGAATGCACGTAGGATTTCATATATGTCTTCTTCCTTTTAATGATCTATGAAATAATTATTAAACATGGTTGCAAAGAAACTGTCCAGTTTGGACTGTCTGGGATATTATCTACATGAATCATGTTTGCTCCTGTCTGTTGTACAAAACTGACTCTGGGCTCAAAATCATCCTGAAGTCCTAGCTGCCCTTTTTTGCAGGGGGCATGTAGTCTGTGCTCTGGCATGAGGCCTGGACCAATGGCACCTTCTTTGCAGCCATTGCAAATGAAGTCCCAAGGGACAGGCCCTTACATTGAGTAAAATCAGATGGGTTGAGGGCTTGGAGGTTTAGTGGAGAAGGAAGATCTCCGTATGCAAAACTTGCCCATCTCACAGCTTTCCCAAAAGCCTGCCCCAATCATCTCCCCCCTCCCCCCAACCCAAAATGCCACTGATCTCTCCCAGCTGCATGTGCAATGCAGCTACAGCACAACTGAACTTTGTGGCATCAAGAATGAGGGCAAAAGAAGTTATATTATTCTCATCCTTGGGATAGTAACATTTATGTTTCCCTATGCCAAAAGGAGACCTTGAGCTGGATCTGAGAATCAACAGTGTAAAAGTTGATCTAGGGAGGTGGTGGTAGGGCAAGGGAGGGGAACAGAGCAGATTAGTGCTCCTCTGATTGTTGAGGAGGCTTCCTGTGGGTGGAAAACTGATGAAAACAATTGAAAAAAAGCAGCGAATGTGTCTCACAGTTAGTTGATGCAGTACAGCATGACAAATACCCCTGTTAATCCCCTTGTGAAATAATTATTTGTGCAATAGAAAGACTAGTGAGAGTATTTTTAAGGCATTATTATCAAGTAGATTAGTTTGAGAAACCTTGGTTCTATCTCACAAACCTTCTAATAACGTCTCATGTAGGACCTGGCAAATCAGTCTTTGTCCCTCAGCAAAGCAAATTTAAAAGTTCAAAGATGACATCACTGGAAGTTGCTCCCTGACCACCAGAAGTGACTTCCCTGACACCAGAAGTTGATGCCTATACACCAGAAGTTGCTGTCTGATGCCAGAAGTATTCTTCTGCCAACCAGAAATTTCTATCATCTCCATACTGAAACTCCCCAAGTGACACCAGAAGTGCCCTTCTACACACTCCCTACACCCCTAAACCTGAAGACCTTGGAGACTGACCCTAAGACCCCCTAACCCTAGGAGTCGCTAACCCTAGGGGGCGCTAGGCAGATAAAATCACTAATTAGGAACTAGTTATTGTTAGCATTGAGCACCACATTTTAAGTAAAAAGTAGGACAGAACTGCAAGTATTATCCGTTAAATTTCAGTACTGAAAAAACAGCATGGTTAACTACTGCATGAAGAAAATATTAACCATTACACCTTGGAATAATACCACCAAGGACTAACCATTACACGTTGGAATTATACCACCAAGGACATCAAAAGGAGATGGGTTTAAAAAAAAAAGATTGATATTCATCAGCTTGTTCAGTGGAAGTTAGCTAAATTATGTCTGTGTGGATATAAAACCTATACAAAAGAACAGTAGCAAATTTAAATCAAAAGTTAGACTCCAATTAAACTAGACAAGTTTATTCACAAAAACCTTCCAATATTAAAGCTGTACTACCATATCATAGAATGGCTGAGGTTGGAAGGGACCTCTGAAGGTTATCTTGACAAACCCCTCTGCTCAAGCAGGGCCACCTAGAGCCGAGTGCCCAGGACCATGTCCAGATGGCTTTTGAATGTCTCCAAGGAGACCTGCTGGCAATACTTCATCTAATGCAGCCCAGGGTGCCATTCACCTTCTTTGCAGCAAGGGCACATTGCTGGCTCATGTTCCACTTGGTGTCCACCAGGACCCCCAGGTCCTTTTCTGCAAAGCTGCTTTCCAGCCTGTTGTGGGTTACCCCCGGTAGGCAGCTAAGCACCAGACAGCTTCTTGCTCACTCCCCATGGAGCAAGATGGGGAAGAGAATCGGAAGGGTAAAAGTGAGAAAACTTGTGAGTTGAGATAAAGAAAATTAAATAGAGAAAGGAAATGCTGCACACACAAGCAAAGTCAAATAAGGAATTAATTCACTACTTCCCATTGGCAGGCAGGTGTTTAGCCATTTCCAGGAAAGCAGGGCTTCATCATGCATAATGGCTACTTGGGAAGACAAACACCATAACTCCAAATGTCCTGCCTTCCTCCATCTTCTACCAGCTTTTATTGCTGAGCATGGTGTCATATGGTATGAAATATCCCTTTGGTTAGTTGGGGTCATCTGTCCTGGCTGTGTCCCCTCCCAACTTCTCGTGCATCCCCAGCCTACTTGTTGGCAGGGCAGTCTGAGAAGCAGAGAAGGCCTTGACTCTGTGTAAGCACTGCTCAGCAATAATAAAAACATCCCTGTGTTATCAATATCAACACTGTTTTCATCACAAATCCAAAACATAGCACCATACAAGGTGCTATGAAGAAATTTAACTCTATCCCAGCCTAAACCAGTACACAGCCAGTCAGCCCCCAGAATATATTGGTGCATGGGGTTGTTCCTCCCCAGATGCAGGACTTTGCACTTCCCTTGTTGAACTGCATAAGGTTCCTGTCAGCCCATTTCTCAAGCCCATCGAGGTCCCTCTGGATGGCAGCATGACCCTCTGGCGTATCAGTCACTCTTCCCTGTTTTGTGTCATCTGTGAACTTGCTGAAGATACACTCTGCCCCATTATCCAGATCATTAATGAAGATGTTGAACAGGATTGGACCCAGTATTGACCCCTGGGGTACACCGCTAGTTACTGGCCTCCAACTAGACTTCATGCTACTGATCATCACTCTCTGGGCCCGGCTGTTCAGCCAGTTTTCAATTCGCCTCACTGTCTGCTCATCCAGCCTGTACTTCATCAGCTTCTCTATGAGGATCTTATGGGAGACAGTGTTAACATCCTTACTGAACTCTAGGTAGACAACAGCTACTGCTCTCCCCTCATCTACCAGGCCAGATATTTCATCATAGAAAGTTATCAAATTGGTCAATGGCAAAAAAAAGAAAAAAATCAATATTCCAGATATGAAGTTCAAACTCAAAAAGCTAATTTAAATAGAATGAAAATGAGCCCATATCTATCTCAACAGCATGATGTTCTTGGGGGGAAAAAAAGCAAACATGATACCGTAATAACCTGGAGTATAGCCAGGAAGCAAAGTGAAGTAATAGTTTAGTGATACTCAGCATTGGCAAGGCTACAGCTGGTGTAAGACATTCTATTTGGGCATCCCAGTTCAAAAAAGATACATGCCCGGTGGCAAGGATCCAGGAGAATGTAACAAGTGTGATGCAAACAACGACTGTAGAAAACATGTTTGGTAGGGAATGACTGAAAGAATTGAGGTTGCTCAGTGAAGAAAATGAGCTGCTCTTTATGGGGTAGAACAAGATAAAGTAGCCTTCAGTGTCATGAAAGTGATTTAGGTAATAGAAATTTGGGAAACACTTTCTAAGGGGAAAGGATAGGAATGTGCTGGAATGGATTGCTAAGGGAGAGGCTGTGGCACATTCATCTTTTGAGATCTTTCAGAACAGATTAGCAAATATATGTTATTATTTGTATTACCTTTTACTCAGAGCCACATCTTGAAGTATTAACATCCTATCATGAAGTAATAATAGACTAGAAGTAGGAATGTCTGCCTTTTTATGGCTTCCTAAAAATTATACTTATGTGTGACCCCATACATACCTAAGCTCGTCCACACGAAACTTACTTTCCCCACTCACCTTTGGCAAATTCTGTAGACTAAGTGGGCTGCAAGTTATGTGCCAAAGCACTAGTCCCCTTCTTGTAGTCCCCTCACATCCTTATTTTCTAAGATGCATTCAAGTTTTGGTGAAGTAAAAGAAAGCAATATAGAAACTTAGATGGGCTTTGCTGCTACAGCGATGAAAACACATGTAACTTACACTCCAGTTGAGAGAAAGGAAAGACCAGGAAGAAAAAAAAGAAAGAGAAAAGAATGTAGCAAACGATTAAGGGGAAATAGGGAATTCAGAAGACATTGTGCCTGTCTGAGCTAGAGCTCAAGAGAGGGAAGGTTTGTAGAGACAGAAACACAGCCAAAGTGTATTACACTACAATGTTTTCCTTTTTGGACACTGATCTCTGAAATACCTTGCTGAAAACATCCAGAAAGCAAACTTGACCTTAGAGGACAGTCACTGATAGTTTTTCTCCCGGGGAGCAGGGAGCTGCAGGAGAGGAGGTGGGCTGGAGTACTGCAGTCCCACTGGGAGAAGGTGTAGCATGAGACTCTTCACTAGCTGTGTGTGAAAGAGGAAGGGCACACCTTGCCTTAGCTGTGCTTGCTTAGACCAGATTGGGCCTCATGATGCTGTCTCTGCCTGTGGCCACAGATGTACCTGGCTGGCAACATTCACGCAATGGCCAGCCACTGTATGACCCTGTGCCTTTAGTTCTAGAACAGACATACTGTAGTTTGCATCCTCCTGAAGAAAAAGTCTCCAATACTTGGATACTCAAATACAGCCTATACATGCTGCACAATAAAGCAGAAGCTGCATCCTGCATTTATAGTTTGACTGCTATGTAAACATAACTTAAAATCCTCAGATAATCTACTAAGATACTGACAGTTCCTACTACCTACGCTGATTCATCTGAACAGTTTTGTAAGTGTATTCAGAGTTTTGAGCTGCTATCTGTCTGTCAGGGTATGACCATAGCTCAAAGTGCTGTGTAGATGGGTGTAAATTATCTCAGAAAGTAGTGTAAGTGCAAAATCAGGGCTGCTTAAAACAAAAACCAAAAGGGTGCTCATATTCTTTGTGCATTCATTTCTACCTTGCCCTTTCTGATATTGCCTGAGCATGTTAGTGACACCAACTTGACACTGTTTGTAACCCTATCCCTGCTCTGAAGGCTCCAATTTGGTGGTTTTCCTTGTAAGTTTAAAGGTATCACTTGGTGCATGCTGCTTTTCAAAGTTCTCACTCCTTGTGACTCATCTAATATTTTCCAGCTGCTGATTCCAGAGGAAGAGATATGACCCAACAGCTGATGTTTTATATAAAGAGTATCCTGCTTGCACAGCACCATTTCAGATTTGTATTGTGTATGTTCAAAGTTGAACTCATGAATCTGTCCAGACAGATGATTGTATTCTTGGGAAATTTACTTTATGTAACTTAAACCAGTTCCTGAATGCTTCAAGAAGTCACAGCAGTTAGGGACATCTTTCTTTCAAGACACATCTTCAAGGTGAAAGTGCTGAGCAGGTTTCTCATGCATTTTTTGCATGTGTTCTCATGTATTTTTTTCCAAGTCTTGAGTCCTCAATTCATCTCAGCAGACTTCCATTAAAAATATAAGAACTCAGAAAGCTTTGTGCTCTGATTTCTCCTTCTCAGCACCTCATCATCCTAAAAGTTGCATTCCTCAACCAGAAATTTCAGTGTTTTAAGCTCCTATTAAAAGTCTCTATCCAGTCATGCAAGATTTACCATTGACCATTCAACTTTCTACAACAAAACTACTGGACAGCAAATTGTAGAAGCTGCTTTGTTTAGGACTCCATTGCCCCAGATTTGTTGCTATATCTAGATTTGCTTTCCCACTGATTATGCAATTAGCCACATCACTGACTGTACTGACAGCTGTACAGCTGTTGCTAGAGTTAAGTGTGTTAGCAGACTGTCAAAGCAGTCTTTTCTCTGGAGGTTTCATTTCCCTTTGAGTCATTTTTGACTTGGTCACTTTCTCCTCACTACCATTTGCTCCAAGGTAGTTTTCTGTCCATTAGTCACTAGCTCAATTGTAGAGCCCCATCTGGTTGAAGTCCCCTGGGACTCAGGAGCTGTAATATTTCTGGCTGTCTTGGTTTCGGCTGGGATAGAGTTAATTCTTAGCTAGCTTAGTTGCTGGCTGGGGTTAAACCACGACACTGGCACAGACTTCAGTTGGCCTTTCAAAACCACCTGTAGCCTTTCACAACTTCACAGTTCACAATACTTTCTTTTCAAGTCCAACAAATTCTCAACAGTTCCTTGGTAGCCCATGCAAGCTAGAAGTACTGTTCACAGGAAGATTATGTGAGGACAGGGCCATATGGGGCAAAAACACTCCCAGAAAAAGAAAGCGGGAGAGAAAAAAAAGGATGCCTGAACATTGCATTCATAAATAAACAACAGTAAGTTGTCAGTAAGTTAACTGTAGCAGCAGGAAACATTTCTGTCGGATTCTGGAATGCTAACCATGGCAGGAAATGGTTATGTAAAATGCAGAATTGCTTCTATTTAAAAGTGCTCTTTGATCAACAAAGTGAGAAAAGATATATTTCATGCTTTGCACTCTGAAATACAATAATCTGAGCAATTTGATAAAGTTCTTTTTACTGGGGAGCCCCAAGTTAACAGACTTGCAATTTGCTTCATCTGGTAAAGCTCACACCATTGCCAAGTCACATGAATTCAGAGGAAAAGCCAGGGCACTCTTCCTACAAGTTTCATTTGCTGTCCCTCCCTTTCTTGAATGATCTGAATATCTTAAGTCAGAAGGGAGAAGCTGGGCACTTGCAGGGGGGTGCACAGCTTTCATCTTGCCAAAACCTAACATTACACTTATCCACTTCTCCAATTTGCTCTGCCCAGAGGGACACAGATGAGCAGGTTTTAGCAACAGGATTCCATGTCTAGCAGCTGTGAGCCAAATATCTGATTAAAAAATAATTAAAAAAACCAACAGGCATATTTGTTCACATGAGAATATCCCATACAATGTCCTAAGGCTAGGGAGAAGTTTTCTAAAGGGAAATAAGAGGAATGGAGTCACCCAAGCCCTTGAAAACAAGATAGGCAAAGAACTGGAAAACAGGGAATGATCTTCCACTTGTAGAAAAGAGGGACCTTAATTAAATCTTTTCTATGATTTAATGTTATCTATCCTAATTTCCAAGATATTAGGTGGAAAGACAATCCAAGAACACTGTGTGCCTAAATTACATGCCAAAGGACCAGGGATGCTGAAACAGTAAGCCATCAACTTGATCTCAAACAACTGTAAATTTTGAGTTATTACAGTGGACTTACTAGGCTGAATAAAAAAGATCAAAACTGGGTTCACAGGTGTCATGGTTTAGGCCCAGCTGGCAACTAAGCACCACGCGGCCGCTCGCTCCCTCCCTCCCCAGTGGGATGGGGAGGAGAATTGGAAGAAAAAGGTAAAAACTCGTGGGTTGAGATAAGGACAGTTTAATAGGACAACACAAGGAGAGAAGAAATAATAATAATAATAATAGAATATACGAAGCGAGTGAAGCACAATGCAATTGCTCACCACCTGGAACCCAATGCCCAGCCTGTACCCGAGCCGCAATCCCTCCTCCCCACCGGCCAGTTCCCCCAGGTTATATACTGAGCATGAGGTCATATGGTATCGAATATCCCCTTGGCTAGATCGGGTCAGCTATCCTGGCTGTGTCCCCTCCCAGCTTCTTGTGAAAATTAACTCTATCCCAGCCGAACCCAGGACATTATCCACCCCTTATTCTATACCATCTACGTCATGCCCAGATCCTACACTTTCCAATTAATCACCACCACTTTTCCTGTCTTTGAGAGAGATATATATATACACACACAGAGATATCATTCCGTTAGTCTATGGGCCATCCCTCTAACATGTCTGTTGAGTTCATTTAATCCATGACTTTGGGGCTCCATCTGTCATAACAGTCTTTCAGGGTAGGAGAGATGGTGTGTGGTGTTGGATTGTTGCGTGCTGCATCCGGAGCTCACAGCTGGTGTATTTGGCATGGCCCATGCCCATGGTCTGCAGGTTGAAGATGTTGATCTTGAGGAAGTTGCTGGGTGCCAGTTGCTGCAGCCAGTTCAAGCTCCATCACTGCTGCACTTTGCTCGGTTTCATCAAAGTCCATCCTTCAGTGATTTGGGTGATTCTTACTGTAATACCATTGATATGGCATATAGCAACTGTAGTAGTGATGACATACAGTGGCAGGGTTATATAGCAATTAGCATAATACAATTTAATTCACTGGCTATTCTCACCCAAAATCAAATCCCCTTGAGGCACACATCGGACTTCCCCATCCTTCCGCATCACCCACCAAGTGCACCCAGGTCCTTGAGCAAAAGCAATCCCACGAATGGGTTTGCCTTTGCCTGAGGCAGGAGTAACCCAGACTGTCTTCCCTAGCATATTTTTTATGTGCACCAAAGGAACTTTATCCCTTTCTACAGTACATGGAAGTTTTGATTGGGCAGGGCCAGCTCGATTGACAGATCCTCTAGTGTTGACTAACCAGGTGGCCTTTGCTAAATGTGTATCCCAATGGCTGAAGGTCCCACCACCCATTGCTCTCAACGTAGTCTTTAACAATCCATTGTATCGTTCAGTTTTCCCGGAGGCTAGTGCATGACAGGGTGTGGTGGGTTGACCCTGGCTGGATGCCAGGTGCCCACCAAAGCCGCTCTGTCACTCCCCCTCCTCAACTGGACAGGGGAGAGAAAATATAACGAAAGCCTCGTGGGTCGAGATAAGGACAGTTTAATAAAGCAAAAGCAAAGGTCGCGCGCGAAAGCAAAGGAAAACAAAAGATTTTATTCTCTACTTCCCATCAGCAGGCAATGTCCGGCCACTTCCAGGGAAGCAAGGCTTCAGTATGCGTAGCGGTTGCTCTGGAAGACAAATGTAAATAACGAATGCCCCCCCTTCCTCCTCCTCCTCCTAGCTTTTATTGCTGAGCAGACATCATATGGTATGGAATATCCCTTTGGTCAGTTTGGGTCAGCTGTCCTGGCTCTGTCCCCTCCCAAGATCTTGCCCACCCCCAGCCTGCTGGTGAGGGAGGGCAATGTTGGAGAGGCAGCCTTGATGCTGTGGGAGCACTGCTCAGCAGTAGCCAAAACCCTGGTGTGTTATCAACACCTTTCTAGCTACCAATACAGAGCACAGCACTATGAGGGCTGCTATGGGGAAAGTTAACTCCATCTCAGCCAGACCCAATACATAGGGGATGTGATACACCCACTCAATGCCATGCTCTTTGGCCCAGGTGTCTATGAGATTGTTTCGGAAATGAGTCCCGTTGTCTGACTCAATTCTTTCTGGGGTACCGTGTCGCCATAAGACTTGCTTCCACCATTGTAAGCACATGGCGCTTGCCTTGGCGGGTTTGTGGGAGTGTGATGTAGTCAATCTGCCAGGCCTCCCCATATTTCTATTTCAGCCATCGTCCCCCATACCAAAGAGGCTTTAACCGCTTGGCTTGCTTAATTGCAGCGCATGTTTCACATTCATGGATAACCTGTGCGATAGTGTCCATGGTCAAGTCCACCCCTCGATCACGAGCCCATCTATATGTTGCATCTCTTCCCTGATGGCCTGAGGTATCATGGGCCCACCAGGCCATAAATAATTCACCCTTATGCTGCCAGTCCAGATCCACCTGAGCTACTTCAATCCTAGCAGCCTTGTCTACCTGTTGATTGTTTTGATGTTCTTCAGTGGCCCGGCTCTTGGGTACGTGGTCATCTACATGACGTACTTTCACAACCAAGTTCTCTAGCTGGGCAGCAATATCTTGCCACAATGGGGCAGCCCAGATGGGTTTACCCCTGCGTTGCCAGTTACTCTGCTTCCATTGCTGCAACCACCCCCACAGGGCATTTGCCACCATCCATGAGTCAGTATAGAGATAAAGTATTGGCCACTTTTCTCGTTCAGCAATGTCTAAAGCCAGCTGGATGGCTTTCACCTCTGCAAACTGACTCGATTCACCTTCTCCTTCTGCAGTTTCTGCAACTTGTCCTATAGGACTCCATACAGCCGCCTTCCACCTCCGATGCTTTCCCACAATGCGACAGGACCCATCAGTGAACAGGGCATATTGCCTCTCCTTTTCTGGCAGTTTATTATACAGTGGGGCCTCTTCAGCACGCATCACCTCCTCCTCTGGCGATATTCCAACATCTTTGCCTTCTGGCCAGTCCGTGATCACTTCCAGGATTCCTGGGCGACTGGGGTTTCCTATTCGACTTCATTGTGTGATCAGTGCAACCCACTTACTCCATGTAGCATCAGTTGCATGATGTGTAGAAGGGACCTTCCCTTTGAACATCCAGCCCAGCGCCGGCAGTCGGGGTGCCAACAGGAGCTGTGTTTCAGTACCAACCACTTCTGAGGCAGCTTGAACTCCTTCATATGCTGCTAATATCTCCTTTTCAGTTGGAGTATAGCGGGCCTCAGATCCTCTGTATCCCCGACTCCAAAACCCTAGGGGTCGACCTCGGGTCTCCCCAGGTGCTTTCTGCCAGAGACTCCAGGTAGGGCCATTCTCCCCGGCTGCGGTGTAGAGCACATTTTTAACATCTGGTCCTGCCCGGACTGGTCCAAGGGCTACTGCATGAACTATCTCCCGTTTAATCTGTTCAAAGGCTTGTTGTTGCACAGGGCCCCATTTGAAATCATTCTTCTTCCGGGTCACTTGATAGAGAGGGCTTACAATCAGACTCTAATTTGGAATATGCATTCTCCAAAAACCCACAACCCCTAAGAAAGCTTGCGTTTCCTGTTTACTAGTCAGTGGAGACATAGCTGCTATTTTGTTGATCACATCCATTGGGATATGACGACGTCCATCTTGCCATTTTATTCCTAAAAACTGAATCTCCTGTGCGGGTCCCTTCACCTTACTCTGTTTTATGGCAAAACCGGCTTTCAGAAGGATTTGGATTATTTTCTCCCCTTTCTCAAAAACTTCTTCTGCTGTGTTGCCCCATACGATGATGTCATCAATGTCTTGCAGGTGTTCTGGAGCTTCACCCTGTTCCAGTGCATTCTGGATTAGTCCATGGCAAATGGTGGGGCTGTGTTTCCACCCCTGGGGCAGTCGATTCCAGGTGTACTGGACGCCCCTCCAAGCGAAAGCAAACTGTGGCCGGCACTCTGCTGCCAAAGGGATTGAGAAAAATGCATTAGCAGTATCACTTGTGGTGTACCACTTGGCTGCCTTTGACTCCAGTTCATATTGAAGTTCTAGCATGTCTGGCACAGCAGCACTCAGCGGTGGCGTGACTTCATTCAGGCCACGATAGTCCACTGTTAGTCTCCATTCTCCATTAGACTTTCGCACTGGCCAAATGGGGCTGTTAAAGGGTGAGCGAGTCCTGCTGATCACTCCTTGGCTCTCCAGTCGACGAATCAGCGTATGGATGGGAATCAGGGAGTCTCGGTTGGTGCGATATTGCCGCCGGTGCACCGCTGTGGTAGCGATTGGCACCTGTTGTTCTTCAACCCTCAGCAACCCCACAACCGAAGGGTCCTCCGAGAGACCGGGCAAGGTGGACAACTGTTCGATTTCCTCCGTCTCCAAGGCAGCTATACCAAAGGCCCACCAGTACCTCTTTGGGTCTTTAAAATACCCTCTCCTGAGATAATCTATGCCAAGGATGCATGGGGCCTCTGGGCCAGTCACAATGGGGTGTTTTTGCCACTCATTCCCAGTTAGGCTCACTTCAGCCTCCAATACAGTTAACTGTTGAGATCCCCCTGTCACCCCAGAAATACAAATAGCTTCTACCCCTTTATAGCTTGATGGCATTAGAGTACACTGTGCACCGGTGTCCACTAGAGCCTTATACTCCTGTGGATCTGATGTGCCAGGCCATCGAATCCACACAGTCTAGTAAACCCGGTTGTCCCTCTCCTCCGCCTGGCTGGAGGCAGGGCCCCTGTAGTCCTGGTTATAGTATTCATTACTCACTTGTTGTAAATACAAATCAGAAGTCCCTTTATTAAGATCAGAAGTAAGATCAGCCCTTCTACTCTGTCTGGGAACCTGTCCACTGGAAACTGGAGCAGCAATTTTCCTGGAAGAACCTCCTTTTTTGATTGTTTTTCCTCGCAATTCATGTACCCGTGCATCTAGGACCGAGGTAGGTTTTCCATCCCACTTCATCATGTCCTCTCCGTGGTCACACAGGTAAAACCACAGGGTGGCCCGTGATGTGTACCCACTATATCCTCTCGCTTGAGCAGAGGAATGCTTACTCCTAATAGCTGAGATGATACCGATCCGTACAGGTGGGTAGTAGGACATTTCCTCTTTGAATTGCTGGAACTCCCAGGACAGTTTCTCCACAGCAGAGATGCAGGCTCGTAGGGAGGAAGAGAGACTTTCTTTGTATTGCCAGAGTTGGCCAGCCAATTCATCCACCTTTGGTCCCTCTCCGTCTTTCCAGGTCATTACTGCCAATGCATTGGCATAGGACGACAGTGCACTCCGTGTAAACTTCTGCCACATGGGTCATGTGCAGTGGACTTCGTCTGGATCTGTGGGTAACTGCGCATCGTCCAGGTCATCATAAATCACCTCCAGCACGGCTAATTCCCTCAGGTACTGGATACCTCTCTCCATGGTGGTCCACTTGCCTGGCTGACATATAACATCTTCCTTGAAGGGATACCTTGCCTTCACACCTGACAGGAGTCGCCTCCAGAGGCTGAGGGCTTGTGCCCCTTTTCCAATTGCCTTGTCAATGCCCCCTTCCCTAGCAAGTGATCCCAGCTGCTTGGCTTCCCTACCCTCTAATTCCAAGCTACTGGCCCCGTTATCCCAGCATCGGAGCATCCAGGTAACAATGTGCTCACCTGGATGGATGGTGGCTGAAGTCTTTTCGCATATCTCACAGCTCACTCGGGGATAGGGATCGGGTGATTATCTCTGGTTCTGCCTCTTCCTCCTGTTCTCGTGATGACCCTGGTTCACCTTCATCCTTTGCTAAGCAAACTGATTTTTTGGTGTATTTTTTTTTTTGTGTATAGGGGTGACTGATACTGGCACAGGTTGGTTCTCTGGTTCAGCTGCAGTGCCTGCCGCCAGGGTTGCAGTAGCCGCGGTGCTTGTCACAAGGGTTGGAGTAGCCGCAGTATCTGTCGGTCTGTTTTCCCTCCCTTCCCCCTGAGGGTGCTGCACAGTGTCGAGCAGTGTTTGGTAGATCCTGGCCAGGGCCCAGCACAGTGCGATAAGTTGTGCCTCTTTGGAATCGCCACAGCATTTTCCTTTCAGATAGTCTATCACTTTATCAGGGTCCTGTAGTTGTTCAGGAGTGAAGTTCCAAACCGTTGGAGGTGAGAAGTTCTCTAGATACCTGCCCATATTCTCCCACATGCCATGCCACCCATAGTCTATTGACTATTAAGCCTTGGGGCAGATCTCCGAGTGGTATTCTTAAACAGTTGTTTAACCTTAAACAAGACCTGGAACACATTCAGGAGACATAACAATAGGAACATGCTGGCTTGAACATCCCAAGGATATTCAAAATTCTCAAGAGCTACTGTAATTAGCGTGAAGGAGAAAGGGAAGGTGAAAGAGCGGGAGAAAGTATCCCCCCCGCTTTCCCCATAGATTGGGTGCGATTACTAATAAATTCCGAGAGACGGCACCCAAGGTACGGGCATGACAACAATGCCGCATACAAATACCAGCTTAACCTCATGACCACTGATGTAATCATATCATAAGTCGACATTACCCAGTACAGCAAAATGATAGTCCTGATCCCTCTCCCAGAGGTGATAAACATCACCGCAGGGAATACATAGTGCATATAAGAATTTACATAACAGCACCATGTGAACAAATGAACCAACGTTATGACCAGCAACTATTTAACTAACATAAGAAATGCATATAACAAATTTGTGTTTGTTAACACACTCTGGTCAGATCTGTCGTTATCTCAGCCCTTCATGCCCCACATTGGGCACCAAAAAGGACTGTCGTGGTTTAGGTCCAGCTGGCAACTAGGCACCACACTGCTGCTTGCTCACTCCTCCCCCATCCCAGTGGGATGGGGAGGAGAATCAGAAGAAAAAGGTAAAAACTCGTGGGTTGAGATAAGGACAGTTTAATAAGACGACACACGGAGAGAAGAAGTAATAATAATAATAATAATAATAGAATATACAAAGTGAGTGATGCACAATGCAATTGCTCACCACCCGGAACCCAATGCCCAGCCCCTTCTGAGCAGCAATCCCTCCTCCTCCCCCCCCTGCCAACTCCCCCAGGTTATATACTGAGCATGACATCATATGGTATCGAATATCCCCTTGGCTAGTTCGGGTCAGCTATCCTGGCTGTGCCCCCTCCCAGCTTCTTGTGAAAATTAACTGTATCCCAGCTGAACCCAGGACAACAGGGTTGATGGATTGATCCAAATCTTTTAATACATTTGTAAACTAAACATTTCAGCTGAGTAATTGAAATTTTGTAGATTAGCTCTCACAGTCTGGACATTGTCACTAAACATGCTCTAAAGAAATGCAAGCTTTGAGCTCAGGGTGCACCTGAGCTTCCCTCTCGTGAGCTCTTTCCAGTTGCATACCTTTTTCCCACTTTTTTGGCTTCTGAAAGGCAAATCTGAAGTTTTATCTCCTTTTTGGGGTGCTCAGTTGCTACCGAATAGACATTAAAGCCATTTATGTATTTTAAGTGAGATCACCAATTTAATCCATCCTTAATGGGTTTCTTTTATTATCAGGGTGATTATGCTGTGATGTTCCTTCTTTAGAGGCTGCCCCATACTGGGGTAGAGGAAAAGACATGAATCGCAGCTAATTTTGTACTGGGACAATCTGGAATCTATTCCTACTTACCCCCTAGCAAAACAAATCTAAACCACACTTAATCATCTACTGGGTAATTTTTGTATAGGGACTGACCTAGGGAGTATGTCCCAGGGAAAGGAGTCATAATACAGATTACCTGAAAACTCATTATTCCCCAACTACTTTAATGGGCTTTGCAGTGCTCTAATTTACTTGAGGGATGAAGATAACCTGGGATCTGGGTCAAGAAAGGATCTTTCTTATGCTTGGCCACAATGAAGGCACAAGAGGGACATAACTCTCTTCTCTTGTCAGTAGTCTTTTATTTTATGCCTCTGCCTACTGTATTTATAAACACATATCTCATAAATATGAACAGCAATTAAAGTTATGTATGATGATGAAAACATATTTTGTTTGTGGAACATTACCTCCAGTGGCAGAGAAGGTTTGTTCATACTTTGGAAAATCATGGTTTTTTTCTTTCAAATTGCTATATGTGAACCTATTTCAAAAAGCCTGGGCTTCCTTATATCTTTTGGAATGATGCACGAAGAACTGAACCCATTCCCACATTGTCCATGACTAGAACATACAGATAACCATGAACACTCTCTCAAGATGATATAGTATATTTAAATAACTGGATTTTTAATGACTGGTAAAATATCACTGTATTAGTGTATTTTTTTTTCTTTGGAGAATAATATACCATTATCTGTTTGGCCTTAAAGCCTAAACCCCAGAAAACACTAAGAAATGTAGAAGACTATAAATATCATGCAAAACCAACAACAACAAAAATTTCCCAGAGGCCTGACAGCAATAACAAACTGTTGGGGATAGTCAGAGATGTTCATTTTGGAAAATATAATTTCTATATTCTAAACTAACTCATAAAGTAATAGCATGTGCTGGTTTTGGCTGGGATAGAGTTAATTTCTCCATAGTAGCTAGTATGGGGCTATGTTTTGGATTTGTGCTGGAAACAGTGTTGATAACACAGGGATGTTTTAGTTATTGCTGAGCAGTGCTTACACAGAGTCAAGGCCTTTTCTGCTTCTCACACCACCCCACCAGCAAGTAGGCTGGGGGTGCATGAGAAGCTGGGAGGGGACACAGCCGGGACAGCTGACCCCAGCTGACCAAAGGGATATTCCATACCATATGACATCATGCTCAGCAGTAAAAGCTGGGGGAAGAAGAAGGAAGGGGGGATGTTCGGAGTGATGGCATTTGTCTTCCCAAGTAACCGTTATGCAGGATGGAGCCCTGCTTTCCTGGAGATGGCTAAACACCTGCCCACCGATGGGAAGTGGTGAATGAATTCCTTGTTTTGCTTTGCTTGCGCATGCAGCTTTTGCTTTCCCTATTAAACTGTCTTTATCTCAACCCATGAGTTTTCTCACTTTTACCCTTCCAATTCTCTTCCCCCCATCCCACTGTGAGGGGAGTGAGTGAGTGGCTGTGTGGTGCTTAGTTGCATGGCTGGGGTTAAACCATGACATAGCATTAAATCACTTTTGACACCACAACAAACATAACTAGCTATACTCAGAATGGTAAGTATATCTGAGTGTACTGGTTTTGGCTGGGATAGAGTTAATTTTCTTCACAGTAGCTAGTATGGGGCTGTGTTTTGGATTTGTGCTGGAAACCGTGTTGATAATACAGGGATGTTTTAGTTATTGCTGAGCAGTGCTTACACAGAGTCAAGGCCTTTTCTGCTCCTCATACTGTCCTGCCAGCGAGTAGGCTGGGGGTGCACAAAAAGTGGGGAGGAGACACAGCTGGGACAGCTGACCCCAACTGGCCAAAGGGATATTGCATACCATATGACATCATGCTCAGCAATAAAACTAGCAGGAAGGTTGGCGAGGGGGCTGCTGCTCAGGGACTGGCTGGGCATTGGTTGGTTAGTGGTGAGCAATTGTTTTCATTTGCATCACTTGACTTTCTTGGGTTTTATTTCTCTCTTTTTGTTATTTTCCTTTACATTACAAATTATTATTATTATTATTTCATTTCAATTATTAAACTGTTCTTATCTCAACCCATGAGTTTTCTCACTTTTACCCTTCCAATTCTCTTCTCTCCATCCCGCTGGGGGGGAGTGAGCGAGCGGCTGTGTGGTGCTTAGTTGCCGGCTGGGGTTAAACCACGACACTGAGGCAAAACATATATTTAAAATAGATCATGTTGCTACATTTTAGGTAGACAAACTTTAGTACTAATATTGTTAAAGCAAACTACCAGAAGTAAGACAGGGAACAGCATACTCTCCTGCACTTTGGGAAACCCCTTCTGGGGCAATGCAGAGAGCAGACCAGAATTTTGCTGTATTATAACTAACTAGATTTGGTCTGGCTCTTGCATGGATTATGCAAGTTCAGTATGGAAGAGGAAAGCAGATTAAGGGCCTCATGTCACCTATTTCTGAACCAGCAGTTTGCTTTTACAATGCAGATGCAATACAAAGGAACAGAACAGGAATAACTGCTTTTCTTCTGGTAGTGGTCAGGTGGCTTCTGAAGCAAAAAAGTGAAAGACACTAGAGACCTCTCAGTTTCCTATGCACCACAAACAATTATTATGCTATAGAACAGATAATTTTTGATAATTTGGGACCTTACAGGACACAAACTAGCATGCCCTACCCTCATATGCCAGTATGTCAAAGCAATTCAGTGCCACCACAGGTGCATTTTATTTGTGCCTGAGAGAGTGAAATGGCTCTGAGTAGGAATCATCTTTTTACTGAGGATATTTCAGAGGTGAGTGTTGCTAATTGGGACTGCACTATTCACTTGTACACTGACTTTCAAGTCTCCAAAGGTATACCAGTTCCACGCCAAGCCCGTGCCACAAGCTGATTTCCTGATTTCATTATGGAAAGAATGATACGTGGAAGTCACTGAAAAGAAAGCAAACAAAAAGGTAGTAGTAGATTAGAGAAACTACTTTATCTGATGCACTCAAAACTCTCTTATCTTCTACTAGTTGCAAAAACTATCTATTTTCTTTGTTGTGAAACAAAACTACATATATCACTGTGTTTGATCATGCCCTTTGTGGAATATGCGCCTCATATTGCCAATCTGAACAGTTGTGTATGTCCAGTGTTGTGCTATTTTCTTAATTGATTGCTGTATTCTCTGCGCCTCATAAAAAGTAGTAGAAAGAAAACCCAATAGTGAATGAGTTACACTTCCTAGGTTGATATCCTACCCACATAGCACTCTGAGCATTCACAAAAATTATCAACTCTAATAAAAGCAAGCAGTTATAAAATCAGAATCAAAATCCCTGAAGGAGAAAGTTTCCTAGCACTGGCTCTCCTGTACTGTTTGCTCCAGGTGAGCTAGAAGAATGTGCTATCGCTGCCTCTGCTCTGCCCAGTGTCACCTTGGCTTCGAGAAGCAGAAAGCCACCAAGCACTGGCACAGCAGGAAGCCCAGGTCAGGCTACAGTGGGGTTCATCAATACACTGGGGAACATTCCCATGCACCCATGTGCCCCATCTGTACTACCTGTTGCTATCATCAGCACAGAAGGAATGTTTTTAAGAAAAAGGGATAACTGAGGACAATGTTCAGCTCCTGAGTATAGAAGCCCAGATACCAGCACTGCTATTGAAGGACATTTGCAGAATTATTCTATTTTCTCTTCCTTTCTTATTGAGATAATTTCATGTCTAGTAACAGTTAAAGACATTATAGCACATTCTGCTACAGTCCTTCAAAGTCATAAATACTGATACACCAGCATATAAAGTTGCTTTTGAAACTCTCACTTTAACTTTTCTGGGCCTCATTTTTCCAGATATAAATGGTGATAATATTGATTATTCAGTTTTGTAATATAAGAGGTTGTAGAGTTCTCTGAGGACAAGTTAAAAGTGTGCATTAAAATTAGCCCAAAGACCAGAGCATGACTCTAAAAAATGTGGGAAAACTGGTCAAGTTCACTGATTTCTTATGCAAACTAAGACAAGTCACTATGTGTCAGCTCCTAAAAAAAAAAAAAAAAAAAAAAAAGTGAGCACCTACAGGTGCAGTGTTGGAACCTACTTTTAGGTACTCTGAATATATAACACACACCCCCCCGCCGGCTTCATGGCCCATTTTTGCCATAACTCCTCTACAAAACACCACTTTCACCCTTCACAGTGGTGCTGCAGGGACACATCAGTGATTGTGAAACGCTAAAACATGGTGATCTGATGCATGCAATTATGAGAGATTGATACAGCAGTTGCTGTTATTCCTTTTGACACATTGTTACTGCAGTGATTCATAAGACTGATCATTGATACTTTTGATTTGTACAATTCTGAAATATCTACTATAGTTAACAGTACTTACCTCAGCACACAGGTTTTCCCTGAATTATATTCTTTTATTCCAGTGATTACATTTTCTAGGATCATCAGTAGTTCTTCCTCCTCCCTGTATGTTCAACCCTGACTTATTTATCAAGAACAACTATATGCTTGTTGTATTAATTTTGTTATTTTTTGCTCTTCTAGTCTACTCTTAACCTAAGCTATTCCTTGACCACCTAAGGAGTTTAAGTTACTCATGGTTTTCCAAGATATCATGCCAAAAATCCTATCTTAGCTCTTAATAACAATAGTCACTATCAGTAGTAAAAAGTTACACTAACATAAATTACACTAATATAACCATGTCTTTCTATGTCTTTGTTATTCTCATCAGATGAGTTGCTTGCTAACAGAATAAAAGTATATTCTTATTGTTGGCCCTTAGGTGTGGGATTCGGCCTTTAATTTTATACTATTTCTATTAATCCATTCCTTAAAATGATCCATATAGTCTGATCTTCCTCTAGCCTCAACAGTGCCTTGCAATGGAACTTAGATTTCCAAATTTTCCTCTATACTGAAGCATATTGTTGTGCAGAGGCCTGTACTTTAAGTTGTGCAAGGTAAGAGAAGTTTGCCTTAGCCAATTAAATTAATTTTTTTATAAAAGTCAGCAAAAGTTTTAAGAAAGGAAACTGAAAGTCTGAAAGTTTAGTTCAAACAAAAGGATCTACTAATATTATATAAAAAAATTGCAAACAGCCAGCAAAGATTCATCAAGGACAAAATCACATCCAACCAATCTTATTTCCTCTACAATAAGGTAAAAGGTCTGTGAATAAACAATAGAAATCATAAATATTGCCTTTCATTATGCTTTTGACATTTGCTGATGTGATCTTTTCATAAGCAAACCAGGCAAACCAGGTCAAGATGAAATTCTTCAGGGTGGATGCAAAATTAGATAACCATACCAGAAGAGTGCTCAGCCATTTACTATCAAAACACAAAGATAGATTGAGTCCTGTCTTGGGTTTGGTGCAAATCAACATTTTCAGCAAATAGGATATTGGACTAGAAAGTAACCTTATTAAATTCCAGGCACTGAGCTAGTGGTACCGGCAATGACACTGGAGAACACTGTTAGTGCTTAAAATTATCTTGACAAATTGGAGAAATGATCTTTTTTATTTCTTAAATAGATGTTGTTCAATAAGCAGAAGGTACTACATGCAGACAAAGTTACTCAGCTGTTTAGACAGATATCCAATTTTTTGGATAGCACTTCTGTAGAAGAGGACCAGAGGGTTGTAATGGATCTGAAGCTAATGGGACTTAATCTGTTGCTGTACAAGCCAGAGTTACAAATTGGTTGATAGGCAAGGATGCATGTAAATTATGTACAAAAATAATTGCTTCAGTTGGAGCTGAAGCTCTTATCTACCTGACTATTAAAAATATTCTTAGCCTTTCCAAATGCTTCTAGGTAGTACAGGCTACTGTATGAGCATAAAGTGTTTGACATTGGCTATAGCTATGTTGTCTTTAAAGAGGGGACATGGGAGCAGAGCTGTATCTGCATGCCTGCATCTAACCCTCACAAAATGACACTTACAGGCTAAGGACAATTTCTTTGGGCTCAGCTGGTAGTATTCAAACTGCCTAATGCTTTGTTAAGGCACACTTAACCACTATGTCATACTTGCAGGATAATTGTCCGTCCAAAAGCAAATTTTACTTTTATGTTAGCATTCAGAACACCCCTCAGAAATACACCAATAACATTTGCATTCTACCCATTAACTCTGGCACATCAGATATACTTAATATTATCTTATCATCTGGATCATTATATTAATTTGCATATATTTAAAAACAATAATTTATTACACATTTCACTAAGTATAGAGGTGTAAATTTGTTTCTTAGAATCATTTCTTTTTTGTTAATTCTGGAGATTTGGCTCCTGGCATGTTTAAGGGGTCAGTACTAAAGCATGGATAGATGTGAAATTGTACATTCAGTTCTGAAATGCTCTGAATTAAAGATGTTCTTTATTCTAGTAAAGAGAAAAAAAAATCTTTGTTACAGACTTTCCACAAGGAAAATTTGACATGAAGAATTATTTGTGTTTTCTATATTACATGAAAGCAATTTTACATAAATTCTTTAGCTTTTTATTGTTTTGTGAATTTTAAAGAGCTTAGAGTACTCTGTATGGTTTTCCTTATTTTAGAGCCAACCCAATTATTGCTAAGCTTCATTTAAGAAAGCTTTTTAAATATTCTACTACAGTGGTGAAGCCAAGAATTTAGGAAGGTTTACAGAACTGACTTTCATGCAGGTAAGAGGACCACCATCAAACAGCATCTCTTTAAACTTTAACCTTGCTTTACGAGTACAGTCATTTTTGCTATTGGAGATAAAAGGGAAGACCTAATGTTGCAGATAAATTTTCCTCCTATCGGTCTACTTTTTGCATAGTTATCAAACACATCTGAATCTAATCACTCTAAGAGATAGTGTACTCAACTAATTAGGCCTCACATCTGATTCAGTACAATTCCTATGTATTAGCATGAAACTGAAGTTACCTGCTTCTACTAAAATGGGAATGAATTGCTAAAAAGAATTCATAATTATGAAGGTAATTTTCCAAATTCCCATATGGTTCTTCTTTATGGATGTTCCTATAGTTTTACAGTATTCTACCAGAACAGGCTGGAACATAAAATAAGGTTATAGCAGAACCTTGAGTATTTCTTTTGAAATATACAGCAATCACTATATTATTTTTAGTACAATTCTTTGAATAAATCAGAACTGACAAGACCCGAATGAACGTATGAATGGTTTACTTCACGTACATCTTTGATCACTTTATATAATGATTTAGCCAAAGGCAAATATTACAGGCTGTTTAGAATTTTTTAAGGACAACTCTGAACTCCACATTATTCCTAAATTACAGGAAAGCACAAACCAAGTTTTATTTCCACTTCTAGGGTCAATAGATTATGTGCCCTCTCTTGGTTTAATGTGGGTGTTGGTACAGAGAATAGTGTAAAGATGAAGAGAGTCTGCAATGCAGACATTTAAGAGAGAAAATGAGCAAGATATTCAGTAAGCAGTCCTGTCTTGAGTTTCTAACAGGATTTTCTTTAACTTTTGCATGCTGCTGTTTACATTAATATAATTACCCTGGTGTTTCTAGATGTTTCAAACTAAAAATGCAGTCATGCAGCTAGATGTGAAAGGCAAAGTACAATTATAATGAATGCCATTGAGTGACACACCAATTCTTGCTCTCCAGTTAGATTTGTGGGAGTAGAACAAGTTCATTGTTTATCTGGAAATGCTTTATGAAACCATACTGATTTCAGGGCTACATCTATTGTAGCTGATAAATAAAAACAAGACATAAAAAATAAATAACTCCTACTCAAGGATATTACATAAAATTATTCCTTAAAGATATTGTTCATATGGAATACTTATACTTTAAAAGTAACAAATAAATATGAGCATCCCTGAATCAGCACTGTGAAAGTGGGTAGCAAGCATAATTTTGAAAAGGATAATACTGCTGATCTAGCTTCACAGGAGCACTGTTGTGTTCATCTCGTGCAAAGAAAATCCTGGATCCTAAAGGTCACCATTACACAGGGACCATCAGCAGTCCCTCAGGTTTTGAGAGCGCAAATTTTCAATATAGGTCTGGTATAAAGATACTGAAAGCGGAACTGGGACATTTTGAATTAAATAAAAACCTGAAAAATGATGACTTCAGGTAAGCTCAGAGAGGTTTTTTTCTCTTTAATGTTTAGACAGGAAATAATTTGTTTCACTCAGAGTCTCATCTCTCCATTTTTAGCTAGTTGACCCTTTTTAGAACCTTTTTGTGATGGGTTGACCCTGGCTGGATGCCAGGTGCCCACCAAAGCCGCTCTATCACTCCCCCTCCTCAGCTGGACAGGGGAGAGAAAATATAACAAAAGGCTCGTAGGTTGAGATAAGGGCAGGGAGATTGCTACCATCACAGGCAAAACAGACTCGACTTGGGGAAAAAATTAATTTAATTCATTACTAGTCAAATCAGAGCAGGATAATGAGAAAATAAAACCAAATCTTAAAAACACCTTCCCCCCACCCCTCCCTTCTTCCCGGGCTTAACTTTACTCCCAAATTCTCTACCTCCTCCTCCCCCCGAGCAGCACAGGGGGATGGGGAATGGGGGTTGCGGTCAGTTCATCACACATTGTTTCTGCCGCTCCTTCCTCCTCAGGGGGAGAACTCCTCACACTCTTCCCCTGCTCCAGCATGAGGTCCCTCCCATGGGAGACAGTCCTTCACGAACTTCTCCAATGTGAGTCCTTCCCACGGGCTACAGTTCTTCACGAACTGCTCCAGCATGGGTCCCTTCCATGGGGTGCAGTCCTTCAGGAACAGACTGCTCCAGTGTGGGTCCCCCACAGGGTCACAAGTCCTGCCAGCAAACCTGCTCCAGCATGGGCTCCGCTCTCTCCACGGGTCCACAGGTCCTGCCAGGAGCCTGCTCCAGTGCGGGCTTCCCACAGGGTCACAGCCTCCTTCGGGCATCCACCTGCTCCGGCGTGGGGTCCTCCACGGGCTGCAGGTGGATATCTGCTCCACCGTGGACCTCCATGGGCTGCAGGAGGACAGCCTGCCTCACCATGGTCTTCTCCACGGGCTGCAGGGGAATCTCTGCTCCAGTGCCTGGAGCACCTCCTCCCCCTCCTTCTTCACTGACCTTGGTGTCTGCAGAGTTGTTCCTCTCACATCTTCTCACTCCGCTCTCTCTGGCTGCAACTGCTACCCCCTTGTAACTTCTTTTCCTTTTCTGAAATATGTTATCCCAGAGCTGCTACCACTGTTGCTGATTGGCTCGGCCTTGGCCAGCGGCGGGTCCGTCTTGGAGCCAGCTGGCATTGGCTCTATCGGACATAGGGGAAGCTTCTAGCAGCTTCTCACAGAAGCCACCCCTGTAGCCCCCCTGCTACCAAAACCTTGCCATGCAAACCCAATACACTTTTCTATTAACGTTTTGTCAATTTGTAAGCAAATGCATCATTTTAACTAAAATGCCAATATGTTGTTTAAAAACACAGAGTGAAACTTCTAATAAAGAAGCCGTTAATTTTGAGATGTATGTAAACAAAAAGCCCCAACATTTATGTTTCCCAGCAATGTTTTTTTTAAATCTAAAACCATTGCTAAATTTGACCCTCTTTTGCAAACCATTTTGAGTCTGCTGAGGACTGGGGAGGAATAGGAAAGAGGGAAGTTTGTCCAGTTCTGCAATGATATGTTTCTCAAACCTTGTCTCTGGGGAGCTTCTGAAACAAGGCCATAACATATGGCATGTGTGACAACTTATCAGATTTTGTCATTCACAGGGTCTGTCCTGCATACTTCACAAAACAGTCATTTTCCCAAAAGTTGGTCTGCCCCAAATATGGTTTTTGTTTTTAACTGAGTGTCTACGCCACACACTGTCTTCACATAAATGTTCATTCACCTCTTTCCTGCTATTTACTGTTAGCAATGACAATTTTAAGAGGAAGGGGGAAATCACCTCCAACTGAGTGATGTATATGTGTTGATACTTTTCTAATAGATTAGCGATACAGATTTGTGCTCGACTAATGACACAATTTGGAGTTAATGTAGCAACTTGGGTTTTTATCCATGAACTTTAGTCAGTTTATTGACTGCATATCCAGATTGAGTTCTGAGAAAGGTAAAGTCTACTTTGGACTTCTAAAGTGGGCAAATGTAATGTGAAATCATTGGGGCAAACACAGAATTGCAGCACTGTAATTCTGTTGCACTATGATGATGGAGAGCAGCTGGTCTGCAAGCACAGCATACCTTTTAAAATACAGAGAACTAACCATATCAAAAAGCTAATTTTTGCCAGAATACTCAAAAGTACAATTCAGTAATTTTAAAATTATCTTTCAGTTTTCGATACAAATCACAACATTTCTTCAGATAATATTTCAATTAATTTTCAGATATTTTGCCAAAATACAAGGATACCACAGTATCCACACATCATTGTATGGACTGTTTCTCCTCCACCCACAAATTTTCTAATTCTATGCCAAACAAAAAAGAGCATTTGACAAAACCTAACCTAAAAGGAAATCCCATACATACCCTAGTACTTTTCTTCCTTATTATAACTGTTTCTTTACTTCTACACTAGGCCCATTCCTCTTTGAATCAGATCCTTCTCTAGCAATTCAATTAATTATAATTTACTGAATTGGAACTTCACTCTTCTATGCAATGCACAACTATGTGGGGCAGGAACCAATAAGCAAGGAACAAAATCCAAAGCACACGAGTCAGAAAAGGCAAGAAGAAAAGTGCAGAGAGAGAGATGTTTGCCTTCCATCAAATGTACTAGTGAGAATAAGCAGCACTCCATTTGTTTAACTTTGCTGCGACTATTTGTGTGCATAAATGCACACATGCATTCATGTTTTGATGGGCTGAGATCTAAGAGTAGAGAAAATAAACTGAGGGAGGGAGTGGAGAGGAAGTTTGAAATTCTCATATTCATTCAATCAAGTTGTTGCATCTGAATTGATTCTTACTCACTGCTGTGGCATCAATCACTTTGTTGTGTGAGTAGGCTGGAGTGAAAAACACATGCACACACAGAGTGCTCTATAGAATTCTAATTCACTAAACCCAGTGATATAGTAAAGATACTTCACACAGAGAAAAATGTGGTGAACAGCAAACCAAAAAGCAGCACTCTAGCTACTAAAGTTGAAGGGAACCTGCTGTGGCTAAGTAGCAGTGGTGTCCTTAACTGAGGAAGACACTGCTGGAGCAATTCTTCTCTTTCTGTTCTTCCTTTGTTTCCATTCTTTAGGGGTTGTGACCATCTTTTATACCTCCTTTTTCTCTCTTGCATTTTTTACCATATAAGGGATTTTTACAGGTGGGATACATGTTCCTTGTTCACTTTGTTATGCCCTAAAACCAGTCTGACCGGCTCTCAAGGTTGTACTCTTTTAGTGCAACCATTAATTGACCATTTATTGATTTTTTTAGTGCATTTATTTAGTGCAACCATTAATTGACCATTTTTGATTTGTGCTTCCACCCCACCTTTGGCCTTCCGCTACCACCCAGTGCCTGTATTCTCAAGGCCTCTACTACCATCTTCTGTCATTTTTTGCTTGTACTTTTGACGACCCCTGTTACAGAGCTGGATGATCTCAAAGCTACATTATCATAGACCAAGTCTAGAGCCCTTGCTCCCTGCAGTTTGGATATATTTGAGAGATTTTAAAGACCATTCTAGACTACTGTCGTGGTTTAACCCCAGTCAGCAACTCAGCACCACGCAGCCGGTTCCCCCTCCCCCTCCCAGTGGGGTGAGGAGGAGGAAAGGGAAAAAAAAAGTAAAACTCGTGGGTTGAGATAAGAACAGTTTAATAACTAAAGTAGAATATAATACTAACAATAGTAATAATGAAATATAATAATAATAATAGTAATGAAAAGGAATATAACAAAAAAAAAAAAAAAAGAAGAGGGGAAAAAAAGGGAAAAAAACCAGTGATGCACAGTGCAATTGCTCACCACCCGCTGACCAATGCCAGAGCCGCTATCCACACCTCCCGGCCAACTCCCCCCTGTTTATATACTGGGCATGAGGTTCCATGGTATGGAATACCCCTTTGGCTAGTTGGGGTCAGCTGCCCCGGCTGTGCTCCCTCCCAGCTTCTTGCACACCTGCTTGCTGGCAGAGCATGGGAAACTGAAAAATCCTTGGCTTAAGATAAGCACTCCTTAGCAACAACTAAAACATCAGCGTGTTATCAACATCATTCTCACACTAAATCCAAAACACAGCACTGTACCAGCTACTAAAAAGAAAGTTAACTCTGTCCCAGCCGAAACCAGGACAACTACATATTTCCCAAATGTAAATATGAATGTGCAGCATGTGTAGGGACCTGGATATAGTACTGCTACTCACTGTCTACAGTAGGGTTTCTTCTGTGTCAGGAAGCATGCATCTGTCATGTCAGTATTCTTTAGCCAGACCTTGATGAGAAGTAGGACACAACCTTATACAATAATAAATATTGTAAACCCCAGAACAAACTCTGCCTGACCTTCAACTACTTTCCAAGACATAGTTTAAGCATTTTCCAAAAAGGCAACAGTTACGTAGGAAGCTATCCAGTTTGGCAAGTGTGCAAGAAAGATGCCAAAATTCCAATTTCATTTGCCAAACTCAAGAGTATAATATATATCTGCAAGTTTCCAACTGTCAAATAAAAGATAAGTATTAGCCACTTTTCTTACATGGTGAGAACATGTATGCATCTTCATATGTACACGGCAGTCTTTCCAGTTAACCATATTTCTTTTGGTTGCTGTGTTAAACCATATGAACATCTTACTTCAGCACAGACATTTTAATCAGACTTTCAATTCTTTCTCAAATGGTGAAAATTTCTCTACAAGCACCCATTAACATAACCTGAAATGAAAACTAAACAAAAGTCACAGATTTTGAATAATGGGGCTGGAAGAATTGCTTCAGCTTTTGTCAGATATCTAGTAAGTTAGTTTTGAGGCTCACGTGAGTTCAAGACTGACGCATGACCACTCTGCTTAGCCACAATGAAAAAGAGAAAGATTTTGCCCTCTATTTCTTTTTCAGACCTTCCTTAGTTATGCTGGGAAAAGTAGAGGACTGGGAAAAAAAAAATTATTTTGGGGGCTATAAAGCCCACTTGCTCTCTTGATTCTCCAAAGCAAATATGTATGACTAATTCCAAGTTTTATTTATTTTCATGCCTTCCTGCTTAGAGAGTCATGCAACCTGATTTAAAGGCTGCATTCCAAGCACTCTGCAAGCATAGAACCCCAATGTTTCAGGTTTTCCTGGTTGATAACATTTTTCAAATTCCAAAACACCACAAATGAGTCAGGTACAGCTGTGCTGTGTTTGCAAGAGAAAAGTCCTGCTTGAGGCAGTTTTTCCTGTAAACAGACTATAGGTCAAAGAGAAAAATATTTTAAAAGAAATCCACTTCTGAAGAGTGCCTATTGTAGCAAGTTGTTTAATCCACTTCTGCTCCAACAAGCCAATATTAACAAAACAAAAAAACCCTGTAATTAACAAACAGTAAGGAAAGAATTCATCATTAGAAACAGTCACTGTGTTTAACCTGTATATCAGAAAATATAAAAAGTAACACTGCACTATGCTACACAGCCCACGCTTGCTCTTTAGGAGGAAAAGCAGAATCTAAAGTTAATGTACAATGAATTTTACAGGCAGCCTAGTAAACAAGCCACAAAATAAAACCAAACTTGAGTCTCCCCCATCCTGCTGACTCCACTTGTGTTTAATGTTTTACTGGTTCAAAGGGCTACTGTATAAACTTTCTCATTTAAACCAAAAAAAAATCAGAAATGTTAAGCTAGAGCAAGTATCACGTTCACTGGCCATAAGTTCAGCTAGCTAACTTGAATCAGTCAGATAACATTATCAAATTAAAATATATTTTTAAATGATTGCAGAAAATCAGATGTTTAAATAACAGTGTAGATGAAAAGGTGGTGAAATTATGTATCAGGATAGTTGCCAATTGCCTTTTCTTCAGTATTTCAAACAGACAATTTCTATTGGTTTTGTAACAATTGTATAAAGTTTATCAATGCAAACACAATATTATCACAGCAAGGAACTGCCACAATTTGGCAATATTAAATAAATATCAAGTTGATTTTATAGCTGAGGGCCATGTTCTTAGATGTGATATAAACTGTGAAGAAGGCTGAAAGAACCACCTTCTCTGCAGGAAAATATGGCTTCCAAGACATACTATTCAAAAGTCTCAAAATCTGCCTGAAGCAGATTTTAGCACAAACACTCAGCTGATAAAAAAATAAAGAAAATCCACTAAAATAAACAAATAAAATATTTTCAGGGTCACTTCTGTATAAATTATGTTATTCTGAAAAATAATTTATTCTCATTATTCTTGTATTATCATACAAAGCAGAATGCAGGACTAGTTTGCAGTTATGCAAAAATAAAATTTTTGTGGTCCTCCTCTGGACCTGCTCTAACAGGTCCATGTCTTTCCTGTACTGAGGACTCCAGAGCTGGACGCAGTACTCCAGGTGGGGTCTCACCAGAGTGGAGTAGAAGGGCAGAATTACTTCCCTCGACCTGCTGGCCATGCTTCTTTGTATGCAGCCCAGGATACGGTTGGCTTTCTGGGCTGCGAGTGCACATTGCCAGCTCATGGTTTGCTGTATCAACATAACAATCATAATCTAGACTCAAAAAACATATAAAAGAATACAAGTCACTCAGTCCTTGGAGGAAGCAGACGACAGTGGAGGCGTCCCTGGCCACTGAGGGGTCACGGGTCTCACTGTCCAGCAGCAGTTCCAGTCCAAGTTCCCCACTTAGGAACTGCTTGATTTTATAGACAGTGCCCTGTGTGCTGTTATGCTTCCCTGTTCTGTGATGGGGTCATCACCACCACCTGGTTGGCTGGGTGCCTGGGACCTTCAAGGCCGGTAGGGAGGGGAGTAGTCGGCCTTGGCGCCCAGGAACCTTGAGGCCAACAGGGAGGGGTAGAAGAAATCTGTTTGGTTCGTCTACTTGGTGCGCAGGACCTTCAGGGCTTGATAATGAGGGGAAAGGGGAATAATACGTGACCAGCTCAGTCACAGAGAATGGCAGCTTGCCTTATAAAATGGTGTTAGTTATGCTAACCATATTACCAGGGGTCAGGAGCAGGGGGTACCGATCACAGCTGTGTTTTGGATTTGTGACTGAAACAGTGTTGGTAACACACCAATGTTTTGGCTATTGCTGAGCAGTGCTTGTGCAGCGTCAAGGCTTTCTCTTTTTCCCACTCCGCAAGTAAGCTGGGGGATGGGGAAGAAGTTGGGAGGGGACACAGCTAGGACAACTGACCAAAGGGATATTCCATGCCATATAACATCATGCTCAGCAACAAAAACTGGGAGTAGAAGAAGAAAGGGTCAGAGGGGCTGTCTTCCAAGGTGGCTGTTGCTCAGAGACTGGCTGGGCATCAGTGTGCTGAGTGATTGCCTTTGCATCACTTGTTTTGTTTTTTAATTTCCTCTTTCCTTCACCTATTAAACTGTCTTTATCTCAACCTATGAGTTTTCTCACTTTTGCTCTTCCTATACTCTTCCCCCATCACACCTGGGGAGGAGTGAGCAAACATCTGTGTGGGTGCCTAGCTGCTGGACAAGGTCAACCCACCACAGTCCTTTTTGGCACCCAACATGGGGCATGAAGGGGTTTGAGATAACAACAGATTTGATCAGAGTGTGCTAGACTGAATTTATAGCTATTATACCTGTTTAGCTTTTACTTGGCAGGCTGTTACTTGCTATTGCTAGTCCCAATGCTGACTTGTTTGCTCTCAATGTCGATTTATTTGTTCCCTCACCTGTTCTGGTACTTGCTCCCTTTCTTGATGTACATCAAACTCCAGGGCTTGTTAAAGGCTGCATTCAGCTTTTGCTGTTTGCTGTGTTGTTTATCACTTTGTTTTGCTTTGCCTGAGAGAGCTGTGATAAAAGCACTGGCCTTCAGCCTAATACGGTATTTGGCCCCTGCTTTGCTGCTGTCCCAGTACTCTGGGAACCATGTCATGAAGACAATTAACGATTACATCTTTCTCCTCTTCTCCCGGAGCCACTTTGTGGGGGAAATGAAGAATGGCACCTTCCCCTTCTTCTCCTCTGGCATAGATGTTTTCTGCCTTGTTGCAATGGCCCTTCAGTTTCTTGAACATCCCTGCATAATCAGAATGCTCATATTAGTGTCATACAGGTGTGTGTTGTGAACCTGATCTCAGATTTTCCTAAGGTTAACAACTAAGTGGTTGGGAATGCCACACAAAGAGGTGCCCCGAGGCAGCCGATTCCTGGGTGGCAAGGTGTGTGGAAGAATTTGGGCAGGTGCCTAGAGGAATTTTCATCTCTATTGTCTAGGACTTCACACCTGAACAGGTGTGGAATACCGTTTAAGTGGCAGAACTCTTGAAGGAAGGATGCCTTGCCTATACCAAAGAGACACAATTTCTAGCACTGTGTTGGGGCTTGGCCTATGCCTACCAAGCCTCTGTCAAGCACCCTCAAAGGAGTGAGAGGGTCTCTGGATCTGAGGACATAAAAACTGTGAGGGTCTCTCGACCTGAGGGCACACAAACTGATTTTGTGACTAAACCAGAGACCCAACCCTTGTGTACTGGATTTGTCTGGGATAGAATTAATTTTCTTCATAGCAGCTCGTATGGTGCTGGTTTGGATTTGTGACCAAAACAGTGTTGATATAACACACCGATGTTTTAGCTATTGCTGAACAGTGCTTACACAGCATCAAGGCCTTCTCAGTTTCTCATGCTGACCTGCCAGTGAGTAGGCTGGGAGTGCACAAGAAGTTGGGAGGGGACACAGCTGGGACAGCTGACCCAAACTGGCCAAAGGGATATTCCATACCATATGAAATTGTGCTCAGCACTGAAAGCTGGGGTAAAGAAGGAGGAAGGGGGGATGTTCGTGGTTGTATCATTTCTCTTTCCAAGTAACTTTTGTGCGTGATGAAGCCCTGCTTTTCCTGGAAATGGCTAAATATCTGCCTGCTGATGGGAAGTAGTGAAGGAATTCCTTACTTTGCTTGACTTGCGCGCACAGCTTTTGCTTTACCTACTAAACTGTCTTTATCTCAACCCATGAGTTATCTCACTTTTGCCCTTCCGATTCCTCACTGCGGGGAGGGTGGTGGTGGTGTGGGGGGTGAGCGAGCAGCTGTGTGGTATTTAGCTGCCTACCGCAGTTAATCCACAACACCCTGAATATAATAGTTGCTCCTGTAGTCAATAAGAAACAATGGATGCAGAGGTCGACCCAGTTAGTAAGGAAGAAGCTTCTCCTGAGAGGGAGCAGGAGGAAGAATCAGAAGAAGCAATCTTTTCTGCAGCAGGGCAGCCACAAGAACAGGAGAGGTGTGCTGGTTTTGGCTGGGATAGTTAATTTTCTCCATAGTAGCTAGTATGGGGCTATGTTTTGGATTTGTGCTGAAAACAGTGTTGATAATACAGGGATGTTTTAGTTATTGCTGAGCAGTGCTTACACAGAGTCAAGGCCTTTTCTGCTTCTCACCCCACCCCACCAGCAAGAAGGCTGGGGGTGCACAAGAAGTCGGGAAGGGACACAGCTGGGACAGCTGACCCCAACTGACCAAAGGGATATTCCATACCATATGACATCATGCTCAGCATATAAAGCTGGGGGAAGAAGAAGGAAGGGGGGGATGTTCGGAGTGATGGCATTTTGTCTTCCCAAGTAACCATTATGCATGATGGAGCCCTGCTTTCCTGGAGATGGCTGAACACCTGCCTGCTGATGGGAAGTGGTGAATGAATTCCTTGTTTTGCTTTGCTTGCATGCGTGGCTTTTGCTTTACTTATTAAACTGTCTTTATCTCAACCCATGAGTTTTCTCACTTTTACCCTTCAGATTCTCTCCCCCATCCCACCAGGGGGGAGTGAGCGAGCGGCTGTGTGGTGCCTGGTTGCCAGCTGGGGTTAAACCATGACAAGAGGGAAGAGATAAATCATAAACAAGGCAGAAACCACCCGGTCCCTATCCCTGAGCGAGCTGCAAGATATGGGGAAAGATCACAGCTGTGAACCAGACAAGCAAATTATCACCCGGTTGCTCTGATGCTGGGATAGTGGGGCCCACAGTCAGAAACTAGAGGGTAAGGAAGCCTGACAGCTGGGATCCCTAGCTAGGCACAATGGAATCAACAAAGGGATTGGAAGAGGGGCTCCTGTTGAGCGTAAAGGTGAGGTATCCCCACAAGGAAGGTCTTGTAAACTACCAAGGCAAGTGGACCACTGCTGAGGAAGGTATCCAGTCTCTGAGAGAATTAGCAGCGGTGGAAGTAAACTAAAGAGACCTGGACAACAATCAGGCCTCCAAAGATATGGATGACGTCCAGTGCACACAGGCCATGTGGTGGAGGTTAATATGGAACGCACCGATGTTGTACGCCATAACCCTGGCGTTAATGGACTGGGTAGACATCAAGGCACTAACTGTGGATAGACTGGCCTGCCAGCTCCAGCATTTCAAAGAGAATCTCTCTTCCTCCCCAAGTCTATGGGCCTGTATCTTGGCTGTGGAGAAACTGTCTCATCAGTTTCAGGGGCTCAAATAGAATGTTGAGCATCTCTCTTCCTTCTTGCCCCTACATGCCAGCATCTCAGCTATCAAGAGTTCTGCACAGAGTCAGCCTTTCCCTGTTCAAGGGAAAAGGAACCGCAGGCACATGCTGTGTGCCACCCTGTGGTTCTGTCTGCACAACCATGGGGAGGACATGAGGAAGTGGGATGGTGCACCTACCTTGGATCTAGAACCCCACATATGGGAATTGCAGGCAAGAACAGTGTCTATAAAGGGTCCATCCAGGAAGATTATTGCTCTGGTTGCTGTTGAGCAACTCCCCAGACAAAGTGGAAGGGTGGAGGATGCCTCTCCTCCTTCTGATCCTGATGAAGGGACTTCTGGTTTGAAATTTCAGGAGTCAGATCATGAATACTCTGATCAGGAATAGTGGGTCCCTGCCTCTGGCCGGGTGGAGGAAATGGACAAAGAGATATGCTATGGGAGACCATGTTAAAGGTCTTTCTGAAGTCTAGCTAAACAATGTCCACTACTCTCCCCTCATCTGCAGAGAGTCATCTCATCATAGAAAGCTATCAGTTTAGCCAGGCACAATTTGCCCTTTTTAAATGATATTGGCCAGCTGCCTCAGCATCTTTGGATGAATTCCATCTGGTCCCATGGACTCGTGTATGTCCAATTGGCTTCAGTGCTCCCTCTTTCTTCCTCTACTGTGGATACTGCTTCACTCCTCCAGACTCTGCTAGTAGGCTCAGGGACCTGATAGGCCTGAGAACAGGCCTTACCAGTAAAGACTGAGGCAAAGAAGGCATTGAATATCTCAGCCTTCTTCATGTCCTTGGTCACTAGATCCTTGTCCCATTGAGCAGTAGATCCACATTTTCCTTAGCTTTCCTTTTGTTGTCAATGTACTTGTATAGCCCATTGCATACTTCCTTTTTGCATTTGAGCATTTTCTGCCATCCTTACTTGACTTCCTGCACATCAGAAAGGACTGTTCTTGTGCTTTGAAGAGGTTGTTCTTGAAGTTCACCCAGCTTTCCTTGGCCACTTGCCCTACAGGGCAGTCCCCATGGGATCCTGTCAAGTAGATCCATGAACATGCCAAAATCTGCTCTCCTGAAGTCCTCTGTCTTTGAACTGTTAGAGAAGGCTTCAACCACTATTTGTGTGTTTACATTCCCAATTATGGGAATTACTCCCAATACTGACAGCAGCATGCAACAATCCAACTGATCGAACTGATCGAAAAGTCCTACTCCCCACCTGTACAGACCAATATCTCAGCTATTAGGAGTGAGCATTCCTCTGCTCAAGAGAGAAAATATAGAAGGTATACACCACGGGGTACCCTGTGGTCTTACCTGCGTGACCACGGAGAGGACATGAGGAAGTGGGATAGAAAACCTACCTCGGTCCTAGATGCACGGGTACGTGAATTGAAAGGAAAAACAACCAGAGAAGGGGATTCTTCCAGGAAAGATGCCGCTCCAGTTTCCAGACAAAGTAGAAGGGCTTCTGACCCTCTTGAAGGGACCTCTAAGTCATTTTTACAAGAAGTGAGTAACAAATACTCTGACCAGGATTAGAGGGGCCCTGCCTCCAGCCAGGTGGAGGAGAGGGACAACCGGGTTTACTGGACTGTGTGGATCCGATGGCCTGGCACATCACACCCACAGGAGTATAAGGCTCTAGTGGACACCGGTGCACAGTGTACCCTAATGCCATCAAGCTATAAAGGGGCAGAACCCATCTGTATTTCTGGGGTGACAGGGGGATCCCAACAGCTAACTGTATTGGAGGCTGAAGTGAGCCTAACTGGGAATGAGTGGCAGAAACACCCCATTGTGACTGGCCCAGAGGCCCCCTGCATCCTTGGCATAGATTATCTCAGGAGAGGGTATTTCAAGGACCCAAAGGGGTATCGGTGGGCCTTTGGTATAGCTGCCTTGGAGACAGAGGGAATTGAACAGTTGTCCACCTTGCCCGGTCTCTCGGAGGACCCTTCGGTTGTGGGGTTGCTGAGGGTCGAAGAACAACAGGTGCCAATCGCTACCACAGCGGTGCACCGGCAGCAATATCGCACCAACCGAGACTCCCTGATTCCCATCCATAGGCTGATTCATCGACTGGAGAGCCAAGGAGTGATCAGCAGGACTCGCTCACCCTTTAACAGCCCCATTTGGCCAGTGCGAAAGTCTAATGGAGAATGGAGACTAACAGTAGACTATCGTGGCCTGAATGAAGTCACGCCACCGCTGAGTGCTGCCGTGCCAGACATGCTAGAACTTCAATATGAACTGGAGTCAAAGGCAGCCAAGTGGTACGCCACAAGTGATATTGCTAATGCATTTTTCTCAATCCCTTTGGCAGCAGAGTGCTGGCCACAGTTTGCTTTCACTTGGAGGGGCGTCCAGTACACCTGGAATCGACTGCCCCAGGGGTGGAAACACAGCCCCACCATTTGCCATGGACTAATCCAGACTGCACTGGAACAGGGTGAAGCTCCAGAACACCTGCAAGACATTGATGACATCATCGTGTGGGGCAACACAGCAGAAGAAGTTTTTGAGAAAGGGGAGAAAATAATCCAAATCCTTCTGAAAGCCGGTTTTGCCATAAAACAGAGTAAGGTGAAGGGACCCGCACAAGAGATTCAGTTTTTAGGAATAAAATGGCAAGATGGACGTCGTCATATCCCAATGGATGTGATCAACAAGATAGCAGCTATGTCTCCACCGACTAGTAAACAGGAAACGCAAGCTTTCTTAGGGGTTGTGGGTTTTTGGAGAATGCATATTCCAAATTACAGTCTGATTGTAAGCCCTCTCTATCAAGTGACCCGGAAGAAGAACGATTTTAAATGGGGCCCTGAGCAACAACAAGCCTTTGAACAGATTAAACGGGAGACAGTTCATGCAGTAGCCCTTGGGCCAGTCCGGGCAGGACCAGATGTTAAAAATGTGCTCTACACCGCAGCTGGGGAGAATGGCCCTACCTGGAGTCTCTGGCAGAAAGCACCTGGGGAGACCCGAGGTCGACCCCTAGGGTTTTGGAGTCGGGGATATCGAGGATCTGAGGCCCGCTATACTCCAACTGAAAAGGAGATATTAGCAGCATATGAAGGAGTTCGAGCTGCCTCAGAAGTGGTTGGTACTGAAACACAGCTCCTGTTGGCACCCCGACTGCCGGTGCTGGGCTGGATGTTCAAAGGGAAGGTCCCTTCTACACATCATGCAACTGATGCTACATGGAGTAAGTGGGTTGCACTGATCACACAACAAAGTCGAATAGGAAACCCCAGTCACCCAGGAATCCTGGAAGTGATCACGGACTGGCCAGAAGGCAAAGATGTTGGAATATCGCCAGAGGAGGAGGTGATGCATGCTGAAGAGGCCCCACTGTATAATAAACTGCCAGAAAATGAGAGGCAATATGCCCTGTTCACTGATGGGTCCTGTCGCATTGTGGGAAAGCATCGGAGGTGGAAGGCGGCTGTATGGAGTCCTATAGGACAAGTTGCAGAAACTGCAGAAGGAGAAGGTGAATCGAGTCAGTTTGCAGAGGTGAAAGCCATCCAGCTGGCTTTAGACATTGCTGAACGAGAAAAGTGGCCAATACTTTATCTCTATACTGACTCATGGATGGTGGCAAATGCCCTGTGGGGGTGGTTGCAGCAATGGAAGCAGAGTAACTGGCAACGCAGGGGTAAACCCATCTGGGCTGCCCCATTGTGGCAAGATATTGCTGCCCGGCTAGAGAACCTGGTTGTGAAAGTATGTCATGTAGATGCTCATGTACCCAAGAGCCAGGCCACTGAAGAACATCAAAACAATCAACAGGTGGACAAGGCTGCTAGGATTGAAGTAGCTCAGGTGGATCTGGACTGGCAGCATAAGGGTGAATTATTTATGGCCTGGTGGGCCCATGACACCTCAGGCCATCAGGGAAGAGATGCAACATATAGATGGGCTCGTGATCGAGGGGTGGACTTGACCATGGACACTATCGCACAGGTTATCCATGAATGTGAAACATGCGCTGCAATCAAGCAAGCCAAGCAGTTAAAGCCTCTTTGGTATGGGGGACGATGGCTGAAATAGAAATATGGGGAGGCCTGGCAGATTGACTATATCACACTCCCACAAACCCGCCAAGGCAAGCGCCATGTGCTTACAATGGTGGAAGCAACCACCAGATGGCTGGAAACATATCCCGTGTCCCATGCCACCGCCCGGAACACTATCCTGGGCCTTGAGAAGCAAGTCTTATGGCGACATGGCACCCCAGAAAGAATTGAGTTAGACAACAGGACTCATTTCCGGAACAACCTCATAGACACCTGGGCCAAAGAGCACGGCACTGAGTGGGTGTATCACATCCCCTATCATGCACCAGCCTCTGGGAAAATCGAGCAATACAATGGGTTGTTAAAGACCACATTGAGAGCAATGGGTGGTGGGACCTTCAACCATTGGGATACACATTTAGCAAAGGCCACCTGGTTAGTCAGCACTAGAGGATCTGCCAATCGGGCTGGCCCTGCCCAATCAGAACTTTTACATACTGTAGAAGGGGATAAAGTCCCCGTAGTGCACACAAATATATGCTAGGGAAGACAGTCTGGGTTACTCCTGCCTCAGGCAAAGGCAAACCCATTCGTGGGATTGCTTTTGCTCAAGGGCCTGGGTGCACTTGGTGGGTGATGCGGAAGGATGGGGAAGTCCGATGTGTGCCTCAAGGGGATTTGATTTTAGGTGAGAATAGCCAATAGATTAAATTGTATTATGTTAATTGCTATATAACCCTGCCACTGTATGTCATCATTACTATAGTTGTTATATGCTATATCAACAGTATTACAGTAAGAATTATCTAGATTAATAAAGAATGAACTTTGACAAAACTGAGTGAAGTGCAGTAGTGATGGAACCAGGACTGACTGCAGCATGCAACAACCCAACACCACACACCATCCTCCTGCTGCGCCCAATGTCATCTGCCCGCTGCACTGCACCAAAGCCGGATCCTGCTCTGCCGACTGAGCGGACTTCGCACCATCCCTCCTGCCCAGACAGACTGTTATGATAGATGGAGTCCAAAGTCATGGACTGAATGAACTCAGTGAACATTTTAAATGGACATTGTAAAGGCTTATACATTAAGGGAATGATATCTGTGTGTATATGTATTAAAAGGCAGCAAAAGTGGTGGTGATTAATTGAAAATGCATTGGAAAGTGTGGGACCTGGACATGATGTAGATGGTATAGAATAAGGGGTGGATACTGTCCTGGTTTCAGCTAGGATAGAGTTAATTTTCTTCCTAGTAGCTGGTATAGTGCTGTGTTTTGGGTTTAGTAGGAAAAGAATGTTGATAACACACTGATGTTTTCAGTTGTTGCTAAGTAGTGTTTATCCTAAGTCAAGGTTTTTTCAGCTTCTCATGGCCAGCCAGCAAGAAGGCTGGAGGGGCACAAGAAGCTGGGAGGGGACACAGCCAGGACAGCTGACCCAAACTGGCCAAAGAGCTATTCCATACCATATGACATCATGCCCAGTATATAAACTGGGGGAGCTGGCTGGGAGGGGCGGATCGCGGCTCGGGAACTAACTGGGCATCGGTCAACGAGTGGTGAGCAATTGCATTGTGCATCACTTGCTTTGTATATTCTAATTCTTTTAATATTACTATTGTCATATTATTATTATCATTATCATTGTTTTTCCTTCCTTTTCTGTCCTATTAAACTGTCTTTATCTCAACTCACGAGGTTTTTTTTTTCCTGATTCTGTCCCCCATCCCACTGGGTGGGGGGGAGTGAGCGAGCGGCTGCGTGGTGCTTACCTGCCGGCTGGGGTTAAACCACGACACCCATGCTTCTGCAATTTAGTATTCTTCTGAAGCAATTTACACAACTTCCTATCAGACACCTTCCTTTGTCACAATGCCTTCATGTATTTGCAATGTAAAAGCAATACGACAAGCTGTAATGATGCAATACTTGTACAAACACCTTGCAATGCTTCCACGTAAATTAAGGAGTCAATCCTCAATCCACAGATGGGACAGGGAGGAGCAAGAAGATTAAAAATGTTACCCAAGGTCAAACCAAAGTCTAAGGTAGCTTTTCAGTTTTTTCATACTTCTCTAGTGTCCCAGTCTGGGGTCTAGCCCATAAGCCCTTTTTTCTTTGCTTTCCCCTACTTTAGAGTTCTATGGGAACATATTCTCAACACAGACCATGAATTTGAATTAGTCCCTGTTTTCACAGATAGCAACCTATTGTTAATGGTACCCAACACTTCACATAGTTTGAAAGAAACTTCTGAAAAGATTGTGGAAAACAAAGAAGAAAATTCACCCTGAGGCAGACAACCAGCATGGAAAATTTCAGCCTGAGTTTTTCAAGTTTAGCAAAAGATTCCACTAAATCAATTAAGCCATTTTCAAAATAAGGTCAAGAGCAGACACAGTATTCTACATGTGCTAAAAGTCTTTTAGTCATTTTCTTGAGAAGCTCCAGTACAATCACACTTTTCAGTTTTGTTTGAATGTTATCACATTCAGCTGGGGGGGGGGGCAGGGGGGAGCTGGGCTTTATCTCAGAGATAAGTATCTTGTACGATCTCCATCTAAGACTATCCAAACTTCATTTCATATATGTCAGGTAATATTTGACAGTAACTTGTGAATTCTCCAAAGACTGCATTTTAGATTGCAACTACAGCAAGCACGTTTCATCCCCTGATGCCTCTTATCTGTGACAAGACTACCTGTGCAGCCTTTCCACAAAGCAATGGAAACACAATTCTACAAAGGCAAAGAGAATAAACATGACCTTTCCTAATAGCTATCATAGCCAAGCCATTGCCAGGCACTGGAACTGATGGTGGAGAAACAAGACAACACAAAAGAAGAAAGTAGCCATACCAACATGCAGAGAGGTCAGATGGTCAAGATACAACAGGCAAGCAGACAACACACTAACAGAGTGTATTGGGTTTGCATGGCAAGGTTTTGGTAGTGGGGGGGCTACAGGGGTGGCTTCTGTGAGAAGCTGCTGGAAGCTTCCCCCATGTCCGATAGAGCCAATGCAAGCCGGCTCCAAGACAGATCCACCGCTGGCTGAAGCTGAGCCAATCAGCAATGGTGGTAGCGCCTCTGTGATAACATATTTAAGAAAGGGAAGTTAGGGGAGTAGCAATTGCAGCCAGAGAGAGGAGTGAGAATATGTGAGAGGAACAACTCTGCAGACACCAAGGTCAGGGAAGAAGGAGGGGGAGGAGGTGCTCCAGGCGCCAGAGCAGAGATTCCCCTGCAGCCCATGGTGAAGACCATGGTGAGGCAGGCTGTCCCCCTGCAGCCCATGGAGGTCCACTGTGGAGCAGATATCCACCTGCAGCCTGTGGAGGACCCCATGCCAGAGCAGGTGGATGCCTGAGGGAGGCTGTGACCCCGTGGGAAGCCCGCGCTGGAGCAGGCTCCTGGCAGGACCTGTGGACCCGTGGAGAGAGGAGCCCACGCTGGAGCAGGTTTGCTGGCAGGACCTGTGGACCCATGGAGAGAGAAGCCCACGCTGAAGCAGGTTTGCTGGCAGGACTTGTGACCCCGTGGGGGACCCACGCTGGAGCAGTCTGTTCCTGAAGGACTGCACCCCGTGGATGGGACCCATGCTGGAGCAGTTCGTGAAGAACTGTAGCCCATGGGAAGGACTCACATTGGAGAAGTTCATGGAGGGCTGTCTCCCGTGGGAGGGACCCCACGCTGGAGCAGGGGAAGAGTGTGAGTCCTCCTCCCCCTGAGGAGGAAGGAGCGGCAGAGACAACATGTGATGAACTGACCCAAACCCCCATTCCCCGTCCCCCTGTGCTGCTTGGAGGGGGAGGAGGTAGAGAAAATAAGGAGTAAAGTTAAGTCTGGGAAGAAGGGAGGGGTGGGGGGAATGTTTTTTTAATATTTGATTTTATTTCTCATTATCCTGCTCAGTTTTTGACTAGTAATAAATTAAACTAATTTTTCCCCAAGTCGAGTCTGTTTTGCCCGTAACGGTAATTGGTGAAGTGATCTCCCTGTCCTTATCTCAACCCATGAGCCTTTCGTTTTATTTTCTCTCCCCCTGTCCAGCTGAGGAGGGGGAGTGACAGAGCGGCTTTGGTGGGCACCTGGCATCCAGCCAGGGTCAACCCACCACACAGAGTGGAGCGAGATAGAACATCATAGATGCATGAGTTGAACAGCAAGGGATGGATGAATACAGTGGCAAAGAACAAGAGTTGTTTGTCCTTTTAGGGATGAAAGGCTGCAATTGTACAGCAATATATTATCTTTTCATACAAATTCCAAAACATTAAGCTGCCAGTGTGCTGGCATATGCAGAATCAGCAGCTTTTGGGAGCGATATCAGTTTCTTGTACTACTGGAAGTCCAGGGTGTAACTAGTAAATACAGTCAACTCCAATCCACAGTATATCCATAACCATTATTATAGCTGTTAGAGTACTGAGCAGAGCTAGATACTCTAACTTTCTGACAGTATTTCTTATATTACATGTGTGTTGGGTTTGTGTGGCAGGGGTTTGTGTAGTGGGGGAGGGGCTAGAGGGGTGGCTCCTGTGAGAAGCTGCTGGAAGCTTCCCTGGCTCCAACTCAGACCCACCTCTGGCCAAGGCCGAGCCAATCAGCAACGGTGGTAGTGCCTCTGTGATAGCATAGTTAAGAAGGGGAAAAGACTGCAGAAAAAGAAGAGGAGCTGCAGCGAAGAGAGGAATGGGATGTGAGAGAAACAACCATGCAGACCCCGAGGTCAGTAAAGAAGGAGAGGGAGGAGATGCGGGGGAGCAGAGATTCCCCTGCAGCCCGTGGTGAGATGGCAGGCTGTCCCCCTGCAGCCCATGGAGGGTTAACTGTGGAGCAGAGATTCCCCTGCAGCCCGTGGAGGACCCCACCCCGGAGCAGGTGGCTGGGCCCAAAGAAGGCCATGACTCCGTGGGAAAGCCCATGCTGGAGCAGTTCGTTGGAGGACTGCAGTGCGTGGAAAGGAGTTGTGCTGGAGAAGCTTGTTGAGGGCTGACCCCTGTGGGAGGGACCCCATGCTGGAGCAGGGGAAGAGCGTGAGGAGTCCTCCCCCTGAGGAAGAAGGAGCAGCAGAAACAGCGTGTGATGAACTGACCACAACCCCCATTCCTGCCCCCTGCACCGCTGAGGGGGAGGAGGTAGAGGAATCAGGAGCAAAGCTGAGCCCGGGAAGAAGGGAGGGGTGGGGGGAAGGTGTGTTTTTAAGATATGGTTCTATTTCTCATTATCCTACTCTGATTTGATTGGTAACAAATTAAATTGATTTTTTTTTTTCCCCAAATCAAGTCTGTTTTTTGCCTGTGACCATAATTGGTGAGTGATCCCTCCCTGTCCTTGTCTTGACTCACGAGCCTTTTCATTGTATTTTCTCCTCCCCCATCCCGCCGGTGGGGGAGGAGTGAGTGAGCAGCTGCGTGGTGCTTTGTTGCCAGCTGGTAGGAAACAACTGTGTGCTGGGAGTTGCTGGGATGAAGCTGGTGTGGAAGGACATCAAGAAGGATAATGTGGGACAAGTGATGCAGATCCTCCAAGGAGCCCAAGGAAATGTAGCACACCTACAACCTGCTGTAGGTGCATGACAGCTTACAGGCCTCCACCACCAGCAAGGTGCAGACTGACTTGGCCAAAGGCAACGTGGGCATCAACTGCATCTGCACCATCCTCACCATCTGTGTGGAGACCATCAACTTTGACTCAGGCCTGCCAGCTGCAGGTCAAAGGCATGAACATCCAGGGCAATGAGTATGTCAAGATGGGGGCCTACCACACCTTTAGCTGGAGCCCAACTGGCAGTTCATGCTGGCCAAGAAGCAGTGGGACAACATGATGCTGGATCACATCAAGCAAGTGTGCTATCTAGTCTGGAGTGCTGATGTGGCAGTCATGGTCATGCAGGAGAGTCTGGCTTGCATCTGCCTGGCTACTCCCAGCATGACTTTTACATGAGTCAAAGTGGAGGTGAACATCCCCAGGAAGTAGAAAGGGAACTGCATGCAGCATGACTGGGCCCTGGAGAGGTTTTATGAGCAGATAGTGCAGGTGATTCAGCAGTACGTCAGCTTTGAGGTGGTGAAATGCCAGCTGGTAGCCAGCCTGGGCTTTGTTCGGGAACAGTTATGTGATTACATGTTCCAGGCAGTCAAGACAGACAAGTTCTTGCTGGAGAATGGGTCCAAGTTCCTACAGGTCCATTCTTCCTCAGAACATAAATATGCATTGAAGGAAGTCCTTTGACCAGGCCGTAACTATCTGTCCCTTTGACACTAAGGCAGCTGGTAAGGTCAAAGCTTTAGATGACTTCTATAAAGTGCTGCAACATGAGCCCAACCAGACTTTTTGTGGTCTCAAACATGTGGAGGACAATGAAGCCATGGCCATTGATAACTTGCTGATCAGTGATGAGCTCTTCCAGCACCAGGATGTGGCTACATGCACCTGATATGTTAAGCAGGTAGACAGTGTACAGGATATGGGTGCAGTGTGCATTTTCTCTAGTCTTCATGTGTCTGGGGAGCAGCTTGGCCAGTTGATGGATGGCAGCTGTCCTGCACTCTTCTGTTGCTGAGCTCTGACCAGGAAGATGAATCTAGCTCTGGAAGGGATTGATAATGGTGACTTCATTCCACCCTTTCTTTTCCCAATTCACACTGAAATTACAGTAAAAGCTGTCCCTTCCTAAAGACTTGGCAGATGTGGTTTAGGCCCAGCTGGCAACAAAGCACCACGCAGCTGCTCACTCACTCCTCCCCTACTGGCGGGATGGGGGAGGAGAAAATACAATGAAAAGGCTCGTGAGTCAAGACAAGGACAGGGAGGGATCACTCACCAATTATGGTCACAGGCAAAAAACAGACTCGACTTGGGGGAAAAAAGAAATAAATTTAATTTGTTAACAACTAAATCAGAGTAGGATGATGAGAAATAGAACCATATCTTAAAAACACACCTTCCCCCCACCCCTCCCTTCTTCCCGGGCTCAGCTTTGCTCCTGATTCCTCTACCTCCTCCCCCTCAGCGGTGCAGGGGGGCAGGAATGGGGGTTGTGGTCAGTTCATCACACGCTGTTTCTGCTGCTCCTTCTTCCTCAGGGGGAGGACTCCTCATGCTCTTCCCCTGCTCCAGCGTGGGGTCCCTCCCACGGGGGTCAGCCCTCAACAAGCTTCTCCAACACGAGTCCTTTCCACGCACTGCAGTCCTCCACGAACTGCTCCAGCATGGGCTTTCCCATGGAGTCATGGCCTTCTTTGGGCCCAGCCACCTGCTCCGGGGTGGGGTCCTCCACGGGCTGCAGGGGAATCTCTGCTCCCCCGCATCTCCTCCCTCTCCTTCTTTACTGACCTCGGGGTCTGCATGGTTGTTTCTCTCACATCCCACTCCTCTCTTCGCTGTAGCTCCTCCTTTTTTTTCAGCACTCTTTCCCCTTCTTAAATATGTTATCACAGAGGCGCTACCGCTGTCGATGATTGGCTCGGCCTTGGCCAGAGGCGGGTCCGACTTGGAGCCAGGGAAGCTTCTAGCAGCTTCTCACAGGAGCCACCTCTGTAGCCCCTCCCCTGCTACACAAACCCCTGCCACACAAACTCAAGACACCCACAGACTGATAAAGTCAGTACAATGAATCTCCGTTAGTACAGATTTTATTCATCTAAGAATCTATCTAAGCTGCCTTTGGATCTCAAGTCCTGGTACTTGCAGGGTGTGCTAAGAAAGCCTCAGGCAGGACCTGTGTGTTTTCCTCCTGTGTGTTTAACTCCTGTGGGTCAGCATGTTCCTGTTTCCCTTCCAAGGCTGAGACCAACCTCTGCTTCCTGTGGGGTAGGAAAAGGCCTGGGGAAGAGACAGAGGACATTTTGGGTCCTGCCAAGGCTTTCTTGTCTGTGTTAGTTTTTATTCCTTGTTCTAAGCATCCTTGGCCCAAGGCTTTTGCAGTCCCCTGCTCCCAGTGACCTGGCACCATCCTGCTTGTGACCTCCATCACTCACCTGTCTCTATCATCTCCTGGCCCCAAAGTCGACATGCAAGCCAAAGCCTGCAGAGCAGGCACAGAGCTTTGCTGCACAGATAAATAACCTGCAGGGATACCAGGGTTATATCCAGCTGAGCACAGGAGGGCCAAAGATGATCCAGATGGTAGGGCAGGCAGGAGCACTGATGCTCTGTACTGGTGCCCATTTGCTCCAGGACCTCGGGAAGAACATCCCACCTGACTTTAACCCAGCTTGGGCGACTGCAAAGGCTGAGGCCACTGGGGAACAGAGGCCACACAGAGAGCAAGGACCAGGGAAGGTTGAGCCCCCTTTTACCAGTGCTCAAGAAAGGCATTTATAAGAGCAGGGCCCAGAGCACAGCTCCCACAGTAAAGCAGTTGGCTTGCAGGAGGGGGCCAGGGACTGTGTTGGGAACAGCCTCCCCACTCAGCAATGGGGGTGATGTGTCACAGGACATAGTCCCCAGTGGAGCAGCTTTCTCTTTAACACCAGAGGCTTTGACTCCTCTCGAGCTACAGAAGGAGGTTGCATCTCTGCAAGTCTGGAGCTGCAGGGAGTGCTTGGGGCCTCTCGCTGGGGCCCCAGCAGGAGACAGGCTCCTGGCCTGCAGGAGGTGGGTGCTGGTAGAGGACCTGTGTCATCAAAGAAAGGAGCTGCACAGCATCAGGGATGACGAGAAAGAGATCAGCTGGATTTTCTCTGATACCTTGTGGCATGGGGACAGCTCTCATCACTTTCCTGGGAAATCAGCACACCTGGCACCATGGCTGGGGGAGCTCCAGCCCTGCTGCCACCAGCCCCAGGACTGGTTGAAGGGCTCTGAGCCTGAGGAAGGGCTGCAGGATGGGGCAAATGAAGCTGTGTGTTTTCTTGTCTTTGTAGCATGTCCTGCCCTGTGGAAGCATTAGGAGAAAGTCAGCAAGATGGCCTGAACCTGCCCCCAGCCCCAAATTCCCCTTGGAGAGCCAAGTATGTAGAGGCTGGGGAAGAGCAGCCTCCTCTCTAGTGCCACTGCCTGGGCAAGAAGCTTTTCTGGCCCTCCCTGGCTGGCAGTTCCATCAGGCACAGGCTGCCTGTGAACAGATACTGTGAGCAGATACAGAGCAGCCTCAGAGCCCTCTGTATAGTTTTGATTGTATCCAAATCTCTTGGTTTGCCTTTCGGTGTGTCCCAGAAACCTCCAGGTGCCTTTCAGCACTCCCAGGGACTCTAGTGTGCCATTTGGCATGCCCTGGGGCCATCAGTGTGCCTTTTCATGAGTCCCAGATCTCTAGGTGTGCCTTTTGGTACATGCCAGATCCATCCATGTGTGTTTTGGAGCATCTCAGGGGCCTTTGTATGCTTTTCATTGTGCCCCATGGCACTTGGTTTATGGTTCAGTTCGCCCCAGGTGCCTGAGTGTGTCTTTTGGTAAGGCCCAGGTGAGTCAGTGTGCCTTTAGGTGTGACCCAGGGATCTCAATTTCCTTTCACCAAACCTAGGGCCTGTAAGGGCAGCCCAGGGGCCTCTGCATGCATCTCGGAGTGCCTGGGGGTCTAAGGCGTGCCTTTCGACATGGCTCACATGCCTCAGTGTGTCTTTTGGTGTTTGTTCCATGGCCCTTGGTGTACTTCCAATTGTGCCTTTTGGTGCAGCCCAGGAGCCACAGTGTGCATTTCTGTGCTGCCCAGCTGCTTTGGCAGGTATTTCAATGCTGCTCAGCTGCCTCAGCATCCCTTTTGGCGTGCCTTTTGGTGTGCAACAGGGCCCTTGGTGTACCTTGGATGGAGCTCGGATGCCTTGGTGTGTTTTTCAGGGTGTCTTTCAGTGTGGCCCAGTCACCTTGACTAGACCTTCAAAACAGCACAGCTGCCTTGGGGGGGGCCTTTCAGCACAGCTCAGGTATCTTGGTGGGACTTTTGTCACAGCCCAGGTGCCTCAGTGGGCCTTTGGGTGTATCCCAGGTCACTCAGCGTGTCTGTCAGGGCCACACACAGCCCTGAAGATGCCTTTCAGTGTGGTCCAGGGCCCTGGATGTACCTTTCAGTGTCACTCAGGGCCTTTGGTGTGCCTTTCCACATGGTCCAGTTGCCTCTTTGTGCCATTCAGCATGGTCCAGTTGTTTCAGTGGACCTTTTGGCAAAAGCCAGATAATTCTGTTTGCATTTTGATGCCCCCCAGGGCCTTGGGTTTGCCTTTTGAGGTGGCCCAGGTGCCTCAGCATGGCTTTTATTGCAGCCCAGGTTCCTCAGTGGGCTGTTCTGTATGGCCCGGCTGCCATGGCTGGACCTTCAGAACAATCCAGTTGCCTTGGTGTGCCTTTAAGTATGGTGCAGCTGCCTGGACTGTCCTTTTGGAAAGGCCCAGCTGCCTGAGTAGGCCTTTCAATGCGGCCCAGGTTCCTCAGATTGTGTCGCTGCCCCCCACAGTCCTGAAGTTGCCTTTTGGTGTGGCCCAGGGCCTCAGGCATACCTTTCAGTGTCGCCCAGTGTTTTGCAGCGTGCCTTTTGGTTCAGCCCACTTGCCTTGATTAGACTTTCAAAATGGCCCAGATGCCTCAGTGGGCCTTTCGGCAAAGCCCAGGTATCTTGGTGGGCATTTCAGTATGGCCCAGGTGCCTTGGTGGGCCTTTGGGTATGCCCCAGTGTATTGGGTCTGGCTGGGATGGAGTTAACTTTCCCCACTGGGGAAAATTACCCCACTGGGCACTGAGGTATGGAAGTACTGGGATATAAATTTATCAGAAGCCACTTGGCTGGTTAACACCACAGGATCTGCTAACCGTCCTGGTCCTGCCCAAACAAAACCCCTACATACTGTGGGAGGAGATAAGGTCCCCATAGTGCTCATAGGGAAGTGACTGGGGAAGGCAGTGTGAGTTGCTTCTCCCTTGGGAAAAGGCAAGCCCATTTGTGGGATTGTCTTTGCTCAAGGACCTGGGTATACTTGGTGGGTAATGCGGAAGGATGGGGAGATCCGGTGTGTACCTCAAGGAGATTTAACCCTGGGGGAAAATAATCCATGATTTAAGTTGTATGTTGTAAGAAGTAACGTAGCAGGAACTACCTGAACTGACGAAGAGTGAGCTTCCCAAGGAACCAGGTGAGTGCAACCATGACTGAAACCAAGCTGGTGTTGGTGCCCAACAATTGAACACGCTGCTTCTGTCCTGAGCAACCACCTTGACAGATGGGGCCCAAGTCATAGCCTGTTCTTATGAACATTTTGGGGAGTGGCAGAAGCCCATGGAATGGGTAAATAATATCTATCTATCTATGTGTTAAGGGACAGGGGATAGCAGTTAATGAGAATGTATAAATCTGTATGTTGGGTACAAAGATGGTTTAAGTATGTACTACAAGTTGTAAGTGTCGGTAAGAGGGGATTTCCGGAATGAGAAATAGATACAAGGGGATGGTCAGGAGATATGTAAATGTATCAAATTATGTAGGACCTAAGCATGACGCAAATGGTAGGGAATAAGAGGTAGAGATTGTGTTGGGTCTGGCTGAGATGGAGTTAACTTTCCCCATAGCAGCCCTCATAGTGCTGTGCTCTGTATTGGCAGCTAGAAAGGTGTTGATAACACACCAATGTTTTGGCTGCTGCTAAGCAGTGCTCCCACAGCATCAAGGCTGTCTCTCCAACCTCCCCCCACCCAAAGGCCAGTAGGCTGGGGGTGCACAAGAAGTTGGGAGGGGACAGAGCCAGGACAGCTGACCCAAACTGACCAAAGGGATATTCCATACCACATGATGTCGTGCTTAGCAATAAAAGCTAAGAGAAAGGAGGAGGAGGAGGGGGCATTTGTTATTAAGGTGTTTGTCTTCCGAAGCAACTGCTATGCATACTGAGGTCCTACTTCCCAGGAAGTGACTGGACATTGCCTGCTGATGGGAAATAGAGAATAAATCTTTTTGTTTTGCTTTGCTTCCATGCACGGCCTTTGCTTTTCTTTATTAAACTGCCTTTATTTCGACCCATGAGTTTTTAATCTTATTTTCTCCTCCTGTCCCACTGAGGAGGGGGAGTGATAGAGTGGCTTGGTGGGCACCTGGCAGCCAGCCAAGGTCAACCCACCACACCCAGAAACCTTGGCATGTCTGTCAGAGTCTCCCACAGCCCTGTAAGTGCCTGTCATAGCCCAGGGCCCTGGGCATTTCTTTCAGTGTCAACCAGGGCACTTGGCATGCCTTTCTGTGTGGCCCAGAAACCTCCGTGTGCCTTTTGGCACGAGCCAGATAATTCCATATGCATTTTGACACAACCCAGGGCCCTGCATTGGCCTTTCAGGATGACCCAGTGCTCTTGGAGGGCCTTTCTGTGTGGCCCAGGTGCCACAGCAAGCCTTTTGGAGTGACCCAGGTGCCTCAGCAGGCCATTTGTTGCAGCCTAGGTGCCTAGATGTGCCTTTTGTTGCAGCCCAGCTGCCTCAACAGGCCTTTATGTGCAGCCCAGCTGCCACAGCTGGACCTTCACAACAGCCTAGTTGCCTCAGCAGGCCTTTTGATGTGACCCAGGTTCATCAGTGGGCCTTTTGGTGTGACCCTGATGCTTTGATGTACATTTTAATGTCATCCAGGGCCCTGCATTTCTCTTTTGGTGCCAGTGCTCTCCGTGTGCTTTTCCGCACAGCCCAGCTGCCTCATTGGTCCTTTTGGCCTGCCCAGGTGCCTCAGTGGGCCTTTGGCTGTGCCCCGGATGCCTCGATGTGCCTTTAAGCACAGCTGAGTTCACTCGGCAGGACTTTTGGCATGGCCCACCTGCCTCAGTGGGCCTTTTGGCATGAGCCAGATACTTCTGTGTGCATTTTGACACACACCCCCCCAGGCCCTGGATTTGACTTATGAGGTGGCAAAGTTTTGTTTGCAGGCTTTTTGGCATGGCCCAGCTGCCTTGGTGGGCCTCTCGGCTTGTCCCAGGTGCCTCAGTGGGCCTTTGGGTGCATCCCCGGTGCCTCGGCATGTCTTTCAGTGCCCCCCAGAGCCTTGGACCTGTCTTTCGGTGTGGCCCAGAGTCCTGGGTGTACCTTTCAGTGTCACCCAGGACACTTGATCTACTTTTCTATGTGTCCCTGATACCTCAGTGTGCCTTTAAGCATGGCCCAGCTGCCTTGGCAGGCCTTTCAGTGCAAGCTAGATACTTCTGTGTGCATCTTGATATCCCCCAGGGCCCTGGGATTGCCTATTGGGGCGATCCAGTGCTCTTGGCCATTTAGTGCAGCCCAGCTACCTCAGTGGGCTTTTCAGTGTGGCCCAGGTGCCTTGACAGGTTTTTGGAGTGGCCTAGATACCTTTGCGGTCCCCTCAGCATGGCCCAGGTGCCTCTGTGGGCCTTTCTGCACATCCCAGCTGCCCTCGATGGGCCTTTGGGTGCACTGCTTGTATCCTGGCTTGTCTGTTGATGCTCCCCCAGGGCCCTGAACATGTCTGTCACTGTGGCTCAGGGCCCTAAGCATACCTCTCAGTGTCACTCAGGGCCCTTAGCGTGCCTTCTACATGTCCCAGAAGCCTTGGTGTGCCTTTCAGCGCAGCCCAGTGGCTTCAGTGGGCCTTTCAGCATAAGCCAGATATTTCTGTGTCTAGTTTGATATCCCCCAGGGCCCTGGGTTTGCCTTTTGGGGTGGCCCAGCTTTCTTTGCAAGCCAGTGCTCTTGGTGGGTGTTTTGGTGCAGCCCAGATTCCTTGGTGGGCCTTTCTGTGTGTCCCAGCTGACCTGGCTTGACTTTCAGAACAGCCCAGCCGCCTTGGTGTGCCTTTCGGCATGCCCCAGGCCCAGGACTTGCATTTAAATTTTGCCCAGGGCCCTGGGTGTGCCTTTCTACATGGCCTCGAGGATTCGGTGTGCCCAGGTGTATTGGTGGGACTTTTAGTGTGACCCAGATGCTTTGTTGTGCATTTTGACTACCTCCAGGTCCCTGTGTTTGCCTTTTGGTGTTTCCCACTGTTCTTGGGCATCAGTCAGCAGGTGGTGAGCAATTGCATTGTGCATCACTTGTCTTTTCTTGGGTTTTATTTCTCTCTTTTTTTGTTATATTCCTTTTCATTACTATTATTATTATTATATTTTTATTATTATTAGTTAGTATTATATTTTATTTTACTTTAGTTATTAAACTGCTCTTATCTGAACCCACGAGTTTTACCTTTTTTTTTCCTGATCCTCCTCCCCATCCCACTGGGAGGGGGGAGGGGGGAGCGGCTGGTGGTGCTTAGTTGCTGGCTGGGGTTAAACCACGACAGGGAGGAGGAAAGGTCTTGTCTTTTTGTTTCCTGCTACCCGAATTAGTAATTAATTTTTTATTTTAATTTTCCTCAAGTCAAGTCTGTTTTGCCTGCAATGGTAATTGGCAAGGAATCTCCCTGTATTTATCTTGACCCACAAGCTTTCTTGTTCCTGTTCTTCCTATTTTCTCTCCTGCTGAGGAGGGCTCTCCTGCTCCTGCTGAGGAGGGGGAGTGAGCGAACATCTGCGTGGGACTTTTAGCTTTTAGCTAAGGCTAACTCTCTGCAGCTAATTAGAGAAAAGATTATTTCCTGAAAATTCGAGGGTGGACATAAGGGGAAAATGATATTGAGTTGTACATATTATATAATTTCTGTCTTTGTGGCAAAAAGGAAGAATAGATCACACATTACATTACTATGAAGAAAGGACAGACTAGCTGACTAGAGACAAGGAAATCATTTTTCACCATGAGTGTGAGTGGTTATGCACTAGAACAGATTCCCAGGGAATCTCTATTCTTTCAACTTAAATTGTTTCTGTGATTGTAGAAAGGGCACTGGATAATTCTTTTCCACAGCGAGTAGGTTAGAGAGAAGATTGACATGTCTGTTATGTGTTCAAGGCTTATAATCTGATGACTTTCTGGCCAATGCTTGTATTGTTTTTTCACATTGCCTTCTTTTTTGCCATCTCCACTTCTCATTTGCCTTATTAAATAAATCTTGATTTAGAAATACCTTCAGTCAAATGCAAGCCATTGGAGGCCACTCAAAGAAAAAAAATCAAGGCTAAGCTCTGTCCTTAAGAGGTTAGATTTGTGAAACCATTTAAACACATTATCATTACACCACCTGCAGACATACTGGAGCAGTGAGGATGGTTTTGGTATCTTTATGATGATTGTGTTACTTATGACCTTGATTTTTAGTGGTGTACCTCTGCTCTTGCTAGTATCAGCAGAAGTGCTTAATTATGTGTGGCACAACTCCCAATGAGTTTTGACAGAGCGACACCAGTTAGCAACTGAGGGAAATTAAGATAAATATCTAATGCAGGAAAAACCAAGAAAGGAAGCCAACTTACAGTGAGCTAGGACAAAGCATGTTCTTTGTCAGCGACATCTCAGAATAGTTCTTTCATTCATTATCTATACAATAGTCTCATTTAGAAGACCTAGACTGGTAGAGGGGAAAGTGTATGGTTGTTATCTGCTTCAATGGCATTTCTGGATGTCATCCTGAGGGTAAGATGGTCTTACCTGTTCTTGGGATGTCTCTACTGCAAGCATGCCCAAAACTGGACCTTCTAAACTTTTCAAAATAACAAAAGTGGTGTTTTGTGTGTACCAGTTCTGATGGTAGTTAATTTGATGTCTGCATTGTGTTGTGCCTTAAATTACTGTTATATTCATCTTACTGCATTAAAAACAAACCCTCAGTAAAAACTAGGTCAAAATGGCTAAAGATAATTCACTTACATCCTGAGCTGATGCTCAAGGGTAAGTTTCACTATACACTGTCCTTTCTTTTTACATGGCACAATAAAATGGTTCAAAACAAATAGATGGCATGTCTAGTAATCTGGCCTGAGCAGAGAGAAAAGGTGCAATTTCTCCTGGCTTGAAGGATTGGTCACATACCACTCATATTTCCATTGGAAACACTGTTTAGATGAGAAGTGTCATAACTCTATCTAAGGCCCCTAGGAAGCCAAAGCAGAGGGCATTAATGTCTAGAGCCTATTTCAGAAGTAAAATCCTTCCCTGAAGAGGACTGAGGAACCATGGTCTCAGTTATCCCATAGCACATTCAAACCAACAAAGTAAATGCAATTTAAATAACAGTAAATGCAAGCTAGAGATTTCTAATGGCAAGTAAATTGCTTATTATCTAGAAAAGGTTGTGGCCAAAAAATAAAAAAAAAAAAGAGAGGAGAGGAAGAACTGTTTGAAAAGCAAGTTTTTACCATTGCTGAATGGATCAGAATACACATTTCTCATGCCATCTGTTTAATTCATGATCCAGTCTATTAAAAATATTGTGGTAAATCAGAATTTCTGTAGATCTGGTGCTGGTGTACTAGACATTTATACAAACATGTATACTTATATGAAGAGGTTAATTCTTTCCCCCGAGAACTTATATTTTAAGACAAGAGACAGCTCAGGGGTTGAGAACATGAACTATAACTGAGTTATAACTAACACCTCTGACATCTTGCAAATTCATCTTAGATTTCTCATAGCACCTCCTAGATCAGAGAATTCCTGAAAACATGTGATGTGAAATATTTCTAGAGAAAGCAAAACAACTAATGAGCAAGGGGAAATTCAGGATTCTAAAACACACTGAGCTACTGACCTGCTCTTTATAAAAGCATGGTTAGCAAGAGGTAATGGGTTGGACTGAATATGCACCTTGGAAATAATCTTATATTATCAGGAAAGATAATTAGGTTACTTATTTTATCTCTATTTTCTATTCTCTTATGTATCGTGCAATTATATTTTTTAAACACTAAAACTTTAGATTTAATGTTAATCTTTAACAAAAGAATACCACAGAATCTTATTTCTAGTTTGCAGAAGGCTACCTTGGGGAATTCATTGACTACTGTTGGAAGAAACTGAAGAAAAATTGTGTGTATGAACTCATTAGTTCTTAACCACCATGAGGCAGTGGCCCCTTAATCACATTCAGTTGGAAGCAAAGGCTGATATACTCATAGGTATGCTAATCTGACTCTATATGCATTGGACTATATTATAGACACAATAATGATGATGTTCTTACAACATCCATTCATTAGAGATCAGTCTAGATCAGAACAATGTAGGAACTAGTTCTTGGAACTTTCTGCTTCTATCTACACGCTGATGTTGCAGCAACTTGAAGCAAATGGGCCTTCCAGAACCCAAGATCAGTGAACCTTCAGGTCATATGAAAGACTGACCCAAGATATTAAGGTCCTGTGTAAACTGAAGACCTTATGCTTTGTGACCAGTGTAAATTTGCATCCATGAAAGTACAAAGTAAATCCTTATTGTAAGTAAAGTGTATCCATGGAAACATTGGATATACAGATACTGTGATTTGTGCAAGTGAAACCACCATTATTTGTAAACCCCAATGCTGACAAGGACTAACTCATTTATCTCCTTATCCTCTGCTCAAGTTGAAGGGTCAGAGCACTTGCATCTCTGACAAAAGTGTTATTTTTTGATAAAAAGTGGAAAGTCTTCTAGAATTAAGTTGGAGGACAAGAATAGATGACCTGAATAAGCAGAAAGAATGGCTTCAGAAAAATATTAATGAATTAGAGACAAACTGTGTATGAAGTGATAATTAAATGCTCAAAAATAGGCTATACAGGCTGAGTAGAGATCAGAGAAGAATGTGGTTTTATAGTGATTGATAAATAAGATCAATAAGGTCAATAATGCAGTACTAGTGTTAAAAGAGAGATACCTTGTGGGAGTATATTAGTGTATTAGTAAGTTTAAGAAGAATGAAAGTCCATACTCTGCATTAACTAGAATGAATTAAGATACAAGGCCTACATACACTAGAAGGAGTTTCTTTCCTGGATTAAGCACCCTTTTCTTGAAGATCTCATACCTTCTTTCCTCTCTTGCTTTCAGCCTTCCACCAGTTCTCCTATTACCTTTTATCATTATTTCTAGACACAGAACCCCAACCACAAATCAGTTCCACCGCATTCTCCTCTTCAAACTGCTCTTGGCCTGTTTCATCAATGGTGGTACTAGTGCTCCTCTACTTAAACACCTGGAAATAATATTTGTGTGAATGACCAAGATACCTGGGAGATCTAGCATTAACTGGTGCAATTGCTTCATCTTAAACAGGAGGAACTTCATGGCAAATCTGCCTGTCAACCTTTTGAGCAGTAGGCTTTTTTGAGCAGGAGAATTTTTGAGCTCTCTGAGGAGTAGCAATTCCAAGCTGTAACAGAACCAGAAGCCCATGGGACAGAAAACATGGCATGTCATAAAGAAGCTTAGGGAATCATGAACATCTTCAGTGAAGAAGAGCTAGTTATTAGACATATCCATTCTTCTCTCTGTTCTTATTCAAAAGTACATAGAATCATTGAGAAATAATGAAATACCATTTAGTCTATGCCAGTATAAACAAGTAGTCTATGTTAGGCAAAGAAAGCACCATCTGTCATGTCTTCTGGTGTTCAAGTTATAGAATAAAGAACTAACTAAAACATTTTGGGGCATAATGAGTAAGTATATAGGGAGAAGATATCTGAGAGCAAAAAAAAAAACATCACAAAGCAGCACAGAGAGTAATCTAAGGATCAAAGCCCCTCAAGTAACCAGTGCCACAGAGCAAACATCTCTAGTCCTGGAGAGGGCCTCAGAGTAACTGATCGCTGAATAGAATTGGTCAACAAGCAAATCTTAACGTAAGTCAGCAATCAAAGGTCTACAAAGACTTAGTACTTGCAAACTGATGTTCATATTGGCCTGGTTTCACCTAAGGTACAAATGTTAAGATACTTGGAACAAGTCACAAGGAATGTGATGTATTTATGTAGCAGGTGCAATCTTTAAATAAACCCTGGATACATTTCTCAAAAGATATAAGCATTAGTCCATGCAGAAGTACTGGCATATTTTATGCAGGTCAGATTGAAAGGACATAGGAGAACTGGAAAAGGTTAAGAGAAAGGCAACAAACATGATCAAAAAGTGTAGAATGACTTCTACATAAGGAATAATTAAGTGAAGACTTTTTAGTGAATATTTTTAAGTGAAGACTCTTCAGTCTGGAAAAAGAGACAAACAAATGAGGAATATGACAGAAGTCAATGAAATTTGAGTGTCGTGGAGATAGTGAATAGGGATTGACTGTTCACTGTGTGTTAAAGTGCAAGAGCTGTGGAGGCACCAAATGAAACTAACAAAGGAAGATGCAAAACAAACAAAAGGAGGTGGTTTTCCACAGAACATATGGCCAAGTTTTGGATAGTAATATTTTACAAGGGTTCAGAAAGTGACTAGGCAAATTCATAGAAGAAAAATCTATCACTAGTTTTTAATTTAATCAAAGCCATATCTTCAAGTTGTCTAAGGTTGAGAGTATATGTGGGAAAATTCATACATGATTATCTTGTTCTTATATGCTTCTTTATGCAGCTGCAAGACACATTCTTATATTCTTTACAGTGTATTATGAAATTCTGAGGTATTCCTTGAGGTATGAATTATCCATTTCTTTTTCTCTTTCTTAACAGGTAATAGAAATCTGAGCAGGAGGTGAGATAATCTACATTTGCTCTCTTGCTCTCATCTCTTAGGTCATCTGAAAAAAGGATGCAAATATTGTTCACAAGCTTATGGTCCTATGCTTGTGGCTAGCTGCAAGGAAATGATCTCTAGAGATATTGTGATTTTTTTTTTCTTGACTTCCAATTTTTAGCCAATGGGCTTGAGCTGAACTTAGTCCTTCAAATATTTTGGATCTTGTCCCTCAGTAACTCCTACTTCCTGGAAAAAAACCCACCAAGAACAGAAATTCGTAACTGTTGTAGAAGATCAGTTGCTAATGCAATCTCTCTTTCATTAAACAGCAAAAAAACCCCAAAAAAAACCCAACCAAAAAACAGAGCAAAGGGCAGAAACAATAACAAAACATATGAAAGAAATAATTGAAGAAATAGGTAATGGTTAATCAACTTTACTTAGATAACTTTGAAACACTCAGCAGCATTGTGGAGTTAAGTTACCCTTTAAATGAACTGTCTCATTAGAATACTTAGAATCACACCCACGAACCTAGAAGCCCCTTCCTCACAGAAGCCCCTTCCTCTCTGAGCATGCGCGGTAGAAAAAGGAACCTGTACCTTTAAATGAAACCGAGGACTACCGGGACCAATAAGAATCTTGAAAGATTACTACATGTAAACAGTATTGTCCTGATAACGAATGGTCAAACAGTATAAAATGTTCACCGTGTGTTAACCGGGTGTGCTAGCTTTGTGGAACTGCCACCTAGCACCCATCTTTGCGCAAACATGAGATAAATATCTCGGCTCTGTGTGTGAGATTGGATTATTGCACACCGGGTAAAAGAACCCCGATTTTGGAACAACAATTTGAGCTATTATAGGATTTTCTTACAAGCAAACAACTCTCTTTATCATTTCTACTGTCAAACAGAAACAATGTTCTCATGAGAACTTCTTGCTGCACTCCAAGGCCACGCAGGTTTCTTAATCACCGGTACAGAGTGGGAGCTGCCTGCAGGCTCCTCTGTTGCAATGAGCTGGCTGAGTTTATCCTGTGGCCAAGGGATTTGTGCAGCACAACACAGGCTTGGGCATATTCAGGTTAACTGTTATGTGGATCACTAACTCCTCAATGTACAATGGTCTTCTCATCAGGATCGCTACATACATGCAATTACAATACAGCAGAATTAAAGATATCAGTCACTGTTGAGAGTTTCTAGGATAGAGATGACTACTGTAGAAGTACTTTTAAACGCACATCCCTTTCTTTTACACTGCACAGAGGCAAGCTGTATCTCATGATAGTAACCATTCCATTGTCCGAACATGGTAACTGTGTGTGTAGATGAAAGTATCAGTTACACAGTTTGAGCAGATGATTATTTTTCAGCAAGACAATCTACATTCTAGGACCAGAATAAATCAGACTGGTATACTTAAATCAATCTGTTATTTTGGAGGAATATGCAAGTTGACAGCAATAAATGCACTCTCAAATCATATCAGTATTTCACACATCTTTTATCAATCAGGTATTAACAAGGCTTACACCAGTTAAAATCCGCTCTTCTATAAACAACTGTAAAAACCCAGTGAGAGATTAAACTGTAGTCAAAGAAATTGAAAGCAAGCTATCAGGACTTCCTACTGCTCAAAAAACACTTATTATGTAGGCATTTTGTAGAAATGGATGTTAGGACTCTACAATATGGACAGGACAATCCTTTGAGAATGTACTTTTATTTCAGAGAGTAATAGAAATGTCATAATGCTTCTAAGATTTTTCCATTTAGTTGAGGAAAACTGCTTATAAAAGCAACATATAATATAGTCATTTCTGTTCAAGTCCAAATAGTTGAATGTTTACATGTCATATAGCTTTCTCCGTCTACCTCCATCTCCCATGAGACTAGTGCAGATGTTGCACTTTGAGATTGTTTTTTTTCCTTCAACTATTTAACTGCTTGATGTTAGCAGAGGCTGTCAGTCCATATGCCACTTTCAGCCTAATTGATAGATCTGTGAGTTTGGATTATAGGCTTGTGCATAAGCAAATCTTTTAATTAAACATGATTTTGAAATTTGATCACTTTTAGAGGTAGTTATTGGATGTGGTTACCTACAAAAGCAGGACACTAGAATTAAATATTTCTGGTTGTTCCTATGAGGTTGAATTCTTTGATCATTAACACTGTACAGAAACTGGACTGCCTTGGGAAGAGACCAAAGGGACTGCTTGGGGGTGTTTCAGGGTTTCCTAGCAATGCATTTCTAGAGTCACTTCAGGGTGAAGTGTCCCCGTGCACTAAATGAATCCTACATCTCTGCATTGCTTCACACCTGCAGGCATTGTGCTCCTCTTCAAGAGAGTACACTGTAGATTTGTCCAGTGCACAGAAGCCTTGTATGTGCTTGCCATGGCAGTTAACAAAGCACAGTAGGCATGACCAGTGACCCAGAGGTCCCTTCCAGTCTTAATTATCTGATTTTCAAAATATGAACTGAGGTAACGTAACTGAAGCTGTCCTATCTGTCTTAAAGACTTGGCAGTATGAATCCATGTCTGCTATGAGAGCTACCTGCCCTGTTCCCCTCCCTGATATGTCAGCTTTATTCAACTGCTAAACAATTTACCAGCAAAAAAAAATAAAGATTTGACATGCAACCAAGTTAGGGGGAGAAGGAAAAAGAAGAAGGGGAGAATGAAGGAAGCGGAAGCTAGCTGAACCTAGGAGATGCAGAGTAAAAACATTCATGGAGGTAAAAAAAAAAGAAAAAAAGAAGAGAGCATAAAGTTAAGGATATTGTACTTTGATATAATGAAGAAAAAGGAGGTAAAACCTGACAAAAGTCCATTAGTAAGATGTTCCAGAACTCAGAACCATATCTCAGAACAACAATTCAGTCATGCTTCAGCACAGGCTTTTGGCATGTGCTTGATTAATTTTCACTTACATTTTTACAGAAGTTAAAATTGCCTAGGTACAGAGAACATATATGGTAATGATTTTCTAAGACTTATCACTAAGTTATACATTTTAATAAGAAATATTTTTGGTGCTGATTCCTAGGAAAGATTCTTAAAGCTACACACACAAAAATAGCCTTGTTCTAGACCCCTGAACTTTGTTGTTATTCATATGAAATAAAACCACAAGAAGCTTATCTATTCACTTCACAGCTACAACTATAGACAATGTAAAACACATTTGTTATTTTAAACTGTTTAACACCAGGCACTAATGACCACATAAAATGCCCAGTATTATGTCAAACATAAAAGACACAAAACCTGAGGAAAGAAAATGTTCAAGAGTATGAAGCATATCAATATTTACAATGTGCATGCACAGAAAATTGTGTAGGCACAATTATTCAGCACTGATGAGGCCACATCTGGAGTACTGTGTCCAGTTCTGGGCTCCCCAGTACAAGAGAGGCATGGATATACTGGAGAGAGTCCAACGAAGGGCCACGAAGATGATTAAGGGACTGGAGCATGTCTCCTATGAAGAAAGGCAGAGAGCTGGGACTGTTTAGCCTAGAGAAGAAAAGGCTCAGGAGGGCATCTCATCAATGTGTACAAATGCCTGAAGGGAGGGTGCAAAGACGACGTAGCTAGGCTCTTTTCAGTGGTGTCTGATGACAGGACAAGAGGCAATGGGCACAAACTGAAACACAGGAGGTTCTATCTGAACATAACAAAACACTTTTTCACTGTGAGGATGACCGAACACTGGAACAAGTTGTCCAGGGAGGTTGTGGAGCCTCCTGCCTTGGAGATATTCAAAAGCCATCTGGACATGGTCTTGGGCAACCGGCTCTAGGTGGCCCTGCTTGAGTAGGGGTGTTGGTCAAGATGACCTCCAGAGGTCCCTTCGAACCTCAACCATTCTGTATTTCTATGATTCTAGGATTCTAAGCCTGAACCAGAACTATGTTGCTCTGTTAGTCTACTTACCTAATACTCCCAATATTACATATGTAATTTATAACCAAGATGAAGATAAAATCCATGATGACAACTCTGTTTTGGACTGATTGAGAAAAGTGAGACCTTTATTATGTCCATATCATTAGCCAATTAAGACAGAATGTTTGTTAAAATAATTAGAATATTCAATTCATTAGTCAAAAAGGATTACTTATTTTCAACTGCTAATGCCATTTTATCAAAGGAAATGGCTCAGAAACCCAAGATTAAACTACCTCACTAACTGAAAAATTGCCAAACATATTTTAAGATATAGTTGTACGTTCATAGCCTGGAAGTACTACAAGTAGCTTCTATTGTATAACCAAGATAAGCTGGCTATTTTTCTAAGAAAAACAAAGATGTAGGGAGTTGTATTGGGAGCCTTGTGTAAGACATTGTATTCGAGGAGTCAGTGATCCTGGGCAAGCCATGTCTGCTCTGTTGGGCCTTGTACTTAATGCTTGAGAAGCCACTGTAAGGGAATCTCCTGGAGTGCCTTGTGTTGGCCTGTGCTGCATGCTGGTGGGTGTTATGACAGAGATAACATTCCAACCTGTCAGGAGAAGATATACGGTTTTGTTTATTACAGAAAATAAAAGGCACCGTGGCATGGGAGGGAAGAGGAACCTCTCCACAGATGGGACCTGCACAGCATGCCATGGAAAAAAATCCATATGGGGTCCATCCAATGCTGCACACAAGTGAGGTTCCCAGCATCTGAAGGGACATTAAGATTTACTCACTATCTATATTCCTGTTTTTATTCTATCTTATTAAAACAGCTATTTTATTAAACCATTTGTTTATGGTTTAAAACCATTTTATTAAACCAGCTTGTATGGTGCTGTGTTTTGCATTTGTGGCTAAATCAGTATTGATAACACACCAATGTTTTAGCTGTTGCAGAACAGTGCTTGCCCAGCATCAAGGCCTTCTCCGTTTCTCACTCTGTCTCCCTAGTGAGTAGGCTGGGGGTGGGCAAGAGCCTGGGAGGGGACACAGCCGGGACAGCTGACCTGAACTGACCAAAGAGATATTCCATACCGTATGACATCATGCTCAGCAATAAAACTGGGGGGGTGTAGTCTTTCCAAGGTAACCATTGCTCAGAGAGTGGCTGGGCATCAGTCTGTTGGTGAGAGGTGGTGAGTGATAGCCTTTGCATCACCTGTGGTTTTTTTTTCTTTTTTCTTTTTGTTTCCTGCACTTATTAAACTGTCTTTATCTTGACCCATGAGTTTTTCTCGCTTTTACTCTTCCGATTCTCTCCCCCATCCCACTGGGGCAGGGGGGAGTGAGTGGCTGATGGGTGCTTATTTGCTGTCTGGGATCAACCCACTACAGTCCTTTTTTCTAAACAGAGAATGCTAATTAGTGCTGTAAATTCTCCCAGTCAAAGCCTAACATCATGTCATCTTAATATGTAGTACAGAGTCTTTACTTTGGTTCAACATCTGCCTTTCAAAGAACTCTAATCTCAGCTTTCTATTTTTGTTTTCTTGTTGCTTTGGTAAAACATTTATTTTCTAAAACTGAATTTTATCTCCTGGCTGTGACCTGAACAATATGTCTTTCTTTTCAGGGAACACTTGTATTAGTCATGATGGATTTTAAGATTAACACAAAGAAGTTACTTTCATTATTCATTAAGAGGTTTCTATCTACATTAAACTAGGAATTCTTCAACATGACCAAGATAATGAGTTAGAACAGGCACATATCCAGCAGTTATGCCTTGCTGATATTACTCCTACACATTAATATAAGCATGGACAATTCACAGAAGAGACTATGAAGTTACTGCTTTAAATGAGAAACTGCTTTAGAGTAGAAACCTGAGTCTGGAAGGAATCAAAACTGCTTTAGGTAGAGCTATTAACTCGTACATCTTACCACTGAACACTTACCATGAAACAACATTTCAATAGCAGAAAATGTGGGATCAGTAGTTCTCATACAAACAAGTGTGTTGTATGTAGAAACACAAGTTAACAATATGAACAAGATTTTTTTTCAACTACATTTTTCTCCCTTTATTAACTGGGCAACTAAGTATGTTCAGACTGACCACAATCATTTAACTAGGCTGCAAATCCATGAACTACTACTTGTTTCCTGTACGGGATAAAGTTCTGTCTGCTACCTCATAGTATATGAGCTGTGCTTTTGGTCCATGGCCAAGACACAGCTATTGATGTGTCTTTTAAAGCCTTTTTAAGGCATTAACAGCACTTTAATAAGGTAAATTAACATCTTTCTCTATCATTTTTTTTTCTAGACATTTTCAACTGCAGCTGCCTCAGCAAACAAGTATTTATTTTGCTTTCTTGCCATCTTGTGTCTTAACCACAAAACACATTTACAAAAAGAGCTATAATTACTCTTTTAATACTGTTTAGACTAAGTTGTGCTCCAAACCCAACCTCCCTTTACAGCAAAGCCACTTGCAACTGCATGGAGCTTAAGTCCAATGAGTTTCTCAGACAACTTAATCCAATGTAAAGAAGTTGAGTCTGATAGCCCAGATCTCACCACAGAGGTGATGGGCCATTCTGCCTTCCAGGGACTGTTCCCTTTGACTCAGGTCTGGCTAAGGCAGTGACTGTCTTACTTCATTCATATTTCTTATTTAAATATACCAATTTTAAAGTTATTATGTGAGAAGTGAGCTGAAATCTAGTCTGGCTCACTCATTAGTCAGAGCAGAGCCAAATGCTACCAGTAATATACCAGTGAAACATGCAAGATTTTTTAGTTATGCTTCTGCCCATCTGGGAAAGCTGCATTTGTGAACATGCAAGAGTGTTAAGAAGCCAATCTTAGACTTTCAGATTTATTTTGTATTTGCAGGCAATGGTCAAAACAGCTGATTTAATACAGCTGATTGTGCTGGTTTTGGCTGGGGTAGAGTTAATTTTCTTCACAGTAGCTAGTATGGGGCTATGTTTTGGATTTGTGCTGGAAACAGTGATGATAATACAGGGATGTTTTAGTTATTGCTGAGCAGTGCTTACACAGAGTCAAGGCCTTTTCTGCTTCTCACACTACCCCACCAGTGAGTAGGCTGGGGGTGCACAAGAAGTTGGGAGGGGACACAGCTGGGACAGCTGACCCCATCTGACCAAAGGGATATTCCAGACCATATGATGTCATGCTCAGCATATAAAGCTGGGGGAAGAAGAAGGAAGGGGGGATGTTCGGAGTGATGGCATTTGTCTTCCCAAGTAACCATTATGCATGATGGAGCCCTGCTTTCCTGGAGATGGCTGAACACCTGCCTGCCGATGGGAAGTGGTGAGTGAATTCCTTTTTTTGCTTTGCTTGCATGCATGGCTTTTGCTTTACCTATTAAACTGTCTTTATCTCAACCCATGAGTTTTCTCACTTTTATCCTTCTGATTCTCTCCCCCATCCCGCTGTGGGGGGAGTGAGCGAGTGGCTGTGTGGTGCTTAGTTGCCGGCTGGGGTTAAACCACAACACTGATTCAGTGCTATTAGGCAAACAAACATGAAATCCTAATGTTACTTCTGCAGTTATATGTGAGCCAACCCAGCACAAAATAAAGACTTGCTTTCCATCACCTGCTGATGGAAAAGCAGCACATTGTATACTTACCCGAATCCAGTCAAATAAGAAGGCAAAGAACCGATTGAAGGTCAGACATGAAGACTGTTAGATGTTTTCTACAGAGGTTTTTTTGTTATGGATTATTTTTTAATAATATTTAAGGAATTATTAGCTAGCTGGCTTCTTTTAGAACAGCTCTACTGAGCTGCCTGTTTGACAGAAAAAAAAAGTTCTTTGTTTTCTTCATACTTGTGACATATTTCCATGGGAAAAAAACCCAAATTTTGTTCATCCGGCTTTCTACCAGGGACTTCTTGTCAATTGGATTTAGTGGCTCATGTGACAGTTAGTGGGTGAATAATATTTGTGTATGTTGACAGCAAGAAATAAACTCTTAAGAGCCAAGATCTCACTGACTGATGTTCCAAAACAGTTGGAGTTCTCCAGTAGTTTTCCTGCCAGATGAACTGCTATGCTAGTCTGACTCTAGAAACATCTGGAGTGGTTAAGGGCAAAACACTTCAGCTGGCCCATTATTTAGAGAGAAATTTTGTGAGCCATATAATTTTGGATGAGTTGGTAGTGAGTTTCAACAAAAACCTGTTTTTACTTAAATAACCCTACTATGTAACTTGCATAATGCTCAGTCCAAGACAGTTCAAGGACTTAGTTTTCCAAAGCAGATTCTTCTGGAAGTTCAACTTTCAACTGATTTTCTACATACAGCTAAGTTACAAACCTGGATACTTGTATTTTATTTCCCTGATAGAGGATGTAAATCAGGTGGTTAGAGGTGAAAGAATATCTTAGGAGTCAACTGCAGGCAAAAAATAACTGCAGAATGTACCTGCAGAGAACAGTTTCAAAGGGCTATAGAGCCTGTGGTTTTTTGTGGGAGATATAGAAGATCCTAGTCTAGAAAGTCTGAATCTTAGCATGAAATTTGGTGTCTGTGCAAATGCCCAAAACCTGCAGTTCTCTGACATATGTGGAGTGTTTTCTACCTTTCATAGTTAAAAGTAGAACATTTGAAAAAACAACAAGGTTTTGAACCTTGCTCACAGGTACTTATTAAAGTACCTTCCACCTCTTGAAATTAATGAAATCACTCCCACAAGTGGGCATTGGTAGGTTCAAGTCTAATGTCCTAGTAACACTGAGCACAATAACCAGCTCAGGAAAACCGAGCAGTCAGAAGAGATTAAAGGGAAATACAATGTTCATGACCATCAAATTGAGCATTGGTCTAGGAACAGATCAATCAACCAATCATAGCACTCTAATATCCTAGAGAAATAACTGATCTGAAAAACCAAAAATTTTTTAGTGATATCTCAAATTGAATTGTACTACAGAACACATTGATGTAAGCAGAGCAGCTACTTTTCATAACTGCACAACTACTAAAAATGACTCCGGCTCAGAACAGCTAAAAAATGTACTGGACTACTTTGGTAATCACCCTGCACTGATATACTGTAGTCTATTCATCAGAAAATAAATATTTTAATAATTCAGCAAGAAGATACTGTTTTTTCCCCAAAATATTAAGTATATATTGTCATTTAGTTACATTTTCCTTCTCAAAAAGTTGAATAATTGTCAATCCATCAGTTAAAGGGAATGCAGATGCCCAAAAGCATGCCAGGCACCATTATCTTCAGACTTCTGTATGTGAATTCTCTGACACCTGTGATTGTGGAAGTCTTAGTCAATGCTTGTATGAAGCAGAAAGCTCCTAATGAAGCAGAAAATTAGAAAAAAAAAATTAAAACCAGCTTTTCAAATTATCTGTAGCTACTGATTAGCTGGTATAAAGCAGTTGGAAAACAGGAAGCCTGGGAACACTGATCTTGGATTGGCCTTTCTATTTCCAAAATCCAGGGTTTGATTCTAAGGAGCTGTATAAATTTTTATTCTAAAGGGAGATATTGTATCTCTCTATAATCAAGCTAGCTCAACAGACAAGGAGCAGCCTCAGGACAACAAAATGTGTTTTAAAGTGCCTATTTAACTGAACAGGCTTTCTCAATAACGTTTAGAGTTCTCTGTGTGATACAAGTTCAAATTATATATATGTTTGAGATGACTAAATATATTAGTAAGGGCAGCCAGTTAACTTTCTATCCGAAAAGAGAGCCAGTCAATTTGGAGACATTCATATTTAAGACAAATATACTGGTCAAAATAAGTTTAATGAGGCAACTATGTGCCTATTGTTCACAGTCTTCCAATAGCTGGAATTCTGGCTTTGATCCAATAAAATACTTCAGTACTGTTCTGGACTGGAACCAGCCTGTTAAGTGTCCTATAGGAATGAGCCCACTAAATACAAATGATTCTATACCCTTTGTTACAAAAGCTGAATTTGGTTCATTGTGTTTTGTAAACTGCACTCATTTTGTTACCTCTAATGCACTTGCAAGACATTAGGGTTAGATGTGTACAGTTTCTTGTATTTGAAAACCTCCCACAATGTCCTTCTTACTATTTGTAACACATTCCACAGAGGAACAGCTTCAGTGATCAAACCCATTATTAGGCACAGGTTATCTGAAATTAATGTCAGTAGTTAGGCTCATACTTCTGCATACAATATTATTTCTAGGATGAAATATCAAGCAGTCTAAGACAACAATTAAACTTTATGGCAGTGAACACAGAGTCTTTCAGGATAAATTTGATTTATCATCAAGTTATTTTCAAGCTGGGGAACAAGTATTTTGGGCTTTTAACAGTGTCCAAGGATCCCACTCATCAGGATGATCAAAACTCCCCTGTGCAAGGTACTGTATGACAACAGGAACAGACGTTCTTCTACAGCAATACTGCATACAGACTACAAACCCCTACTTTTTTTCCATGTGGGCACCAATGACATGGTAAAGCAAAACCTGGGCATGACACAGTAAAGCAAAACCTGGGCAAGATCAAGCAGGACTTCAGAGCCTTGGGGGCACAAGTGAAAGGGACAGGAGCCCAAGTGATCTTCTCTGTCTTGCCAGAGATAGGGGTGCAAGCAGAAGTCAATGCAACATGTAGATCAACACCTGGCTTCGTGGCTGGTGTCATCACCAGGGCTTTGGTTTCTACGATCATGGGACATTCTTCAATGAATACAGCCTATTGGGGAGAGATGGGATACACCTATCTAGAAGAGGCAGGAGAATCTTCGCCAGCAGATTGGCTGACTTTTAGTGAATCATGCTTTAAACTAACAAACTTGGGGGATGATAGGGTTCAAAGCTGTGACACCTGCATATTCATAAGCAACAGGGTGGATGAGCGCACCTACCAGAGTAGTGAGGAATGCTCCCCAACCCTCTCCAAAGGCAAGAACCCTAAGTCCAGCCACCTCAAGTGCATGTATACCAATGCACATAGTCTGGGCAACAAACAGGAAGAACTGGAGCTCTGTGCCCAGTCCGAGAGTTATGATGTCATATAGGAATCACAGAAACTTGGTGGGAAAACTCACATGACTGGAAGACCACAATGGATGGCTACAAGCTCTTTCAGAAAGATAGGAAGGGAAGAAGAGGAGGTGGAGTTGCACTTTATGTAAAAGAGGAATTTGAGTGTATGGAGGTGAGCTATGGAGACCACGAAAGTTCTATCAAATGCCTTTGCATCAAGATTAGAGGGATCATCACCAAGAGGGATCTTATGGTAGATATTTGTTATCGACCTCCCAATCAGGATGATGAGGCCGACAAAACCTTACTTCGGCTGCTCAAAGAAGTCTCGGGCCAACAGAACCTGGTCCTCATGGGTGACTTCAATTACCCGGACATTGGTTGGGAAAACAACACAGCGGTGCACAAGTCATCCACCAGGTTCCTGGAATGCATTGAGGACTGCTTCCTGCTACAGATGCTGGACATGCTGACTAGGAACAGTGCATTGCTAGATTTACTGCTCACAAATCAACAAGACTTACTTGACAACATAATTACCAATGGTAGCCTTGGATACAGTGTTCACAACATCGTGGAGTTTAAGATCCTGCCGAGCACACTGAAAGCCAGTAGTAGGACAAAGATCCTGGATTTTAGAAATCCAACTTCAATATGCTCAGAGCCCAGCTGCGATGGATTCCATGGGAAACATCCATGGAGGGCAAAGGCACTTGCGAGTGCTGGGAGTTATTAAAGAACAGCCTCCTGGAAGCACAAGAACATCTCCATCTCCTACAAAAGGAAAGGAAGAAGGCAGAACAAGAGACCACCCTGGCTTAACAATGAGCTTTTGGGTGTGCTTAAAAGCAAAGAAAGAAGCATATTGGCTATGGAAAGGCAGCCAAACAGCCATCGAGGACTGCAAGAACCTTGCTAAGGCATGCAGAGATGCAGTCAGGAAGGCTAAGGCTCAGATAGAACTGAAATTGGCCAGAGATGTCAAGAACAACAAGAAAGGGTTCTTCAGATATGTGAGCAGTAAGCAGAAGCACAGAGAAGACATAGGCCCATTGCTAAACAGGGCAGGGAAACTAGTCGCTAATAATGCTGACAAGGCAGAGGTTCTCAATACCTTCTTTGCCTCTGTCTTTACCGGCATAGCTGGACCCCAGATCACAGGATCAAGTAGCTATGACAACGCATGTGTCAACCCACCAGTACTGGAGGAAGGGCTGGTCTGTGGCCTCTTGCAAGGGCTCAACCCACATAAATCTACGGGCCTGGACAGAATCCACCTCAGGGTGTTAAGAGATGTGGCTGGCATTGCTGCAAGGCCACTGTCTATAATATTTGAAAAGTCGTGGAGATCAGGGGATATCCCTGATGACTGGAAGAGGGCAAATATCATACCCATCTACAAGAAGGGCCCAAAAGAGGACCCAGGAAACTACAGGCCCATTAGTTTTACTTCAGTCCCTGGGAAAGTAATGGAATGAGTCCTCCTAGAAACTATTACAAAACAAATGAAGCAGGTGATTGGGAAAAGCCAGCATGGATTTACCAAAGGCAAATCATGCCAGACTAACCTGATGACCTTCTACAACAAAATAACATCTGTCGACATGAGGAAAGCAGTGGATATTGTTTGCCTGGACTTCAGCAAAGCATTTGACACTGTTTCCCACAACCTTCTCCTGGAAAAACTGGCAAGATACAGACTGGATGGATGGTCTGCGAGGAAATTGGCTAACAGGCTGCACTCAGAGGGTGGTGATCAATATTTTTTACTCAGGCTGGCAGCCTCTCACAAGTGAGGTCCCCCAGGGATCGATACTGGGCCCCACGCTGTTCAACATCTTCATAAATGACCTGGACGATGGGATTGAAAGCACCCTCATCAAGTTTACTGATGACACCAAACTGGGTGCTGAGGAGGACATGTCAGAAGGGAGAGCCATCTTACAGAGAGACCTGGACAGGCTGGAAGAGTGGGCTAACAAGAACAGTATGAAGTTTAACAAAGACAAGTGCAAAGTCCTGCACCTGGGACAACATAACCAAAAAGCCCAGTACAGGCTAGGATCTGTGTGGCTGGGAAGCAGCCTTGCTGAAAGGGACCAGGGGGTCCTGGTGGACAACAAGCTGAACATGAGTCAGCAGTGTGCCGCTGCAGCAACAAAGGCAAATCGGATCCTGGGCTGCATCCACAGGGGCATTACTAGCGGAGATAGAGATGTGATCATCCCACTCTACTCAGTGCTTGTCAGGCCGCTCCTGGAGTAAAGTGTCCAGTTCTGGTCCCCACAATTCAAGACAGACATGGACAGACTGGAAAGGGTCCAAAAGAGGGCCATGAAGATGATCAAAGGGCTGGAGAATCTGCCCTATGAGGAAAGACTGAAGGAGTTAGGCCTTTTCTCCCTGGAGAAGAGAAGGCGCAGGGGGGTGGGGACACCTCAAAGTATTCCAGTACTTAAAGGGGGGCTACAAAGAAGACGGAGGCTCTCTCTTCACAGGGACCCACATGAACAAGACAAGGGGCAACGGGTACCAGATGCACCAGGAGACGTTTCATCTCCATATAAGAAAGAAAATTTTTACAGTGAGAGCAATCATTCACTGGAACAACCTCCCCAGGGACATGGTAGAGTCTCCATTGCTGGAGATTTTCAAGATGCGATTGCACAGGATGCTAGATAATCTCATCTAGGCTCCCTTTCCCACGAAAGGTTGGACCAGATGATCTTTCGAGGACCCTTCCAACCTGGGCTGTTCTATGATTCTATGATTCTTTGATTCTATACTTCTGGGGTGGTATGGCTCTCATTTAAGAGTCACTGGTGCAGTGATGTGCATACAGGTCAGGAGAAGGGAGCGACAAATGATCAGTTACAGCATGGTTTAGAACATCTAATAATTGTCTTACAAAAATCAGTTTTTCCTTACATAGGCACATGTCCTAACTAGTAACACTGTAGGTACTGTTGTAGCTAGTGAAGGAATTGTATTGGATTTGTGTGGCAAGGTTTTCGTAGTGGGGGGGCTGCAGGGGTGGCTTCTGTGAGAAGATGCCAGAAGATTCCCCCCATGGCCGATAGAGCCAGCGCCATCCGGCTCCAAGATGGACCTGCCGCTGGCCAAAGCTGAGCCAATCAGCGACAGTGGTAGCGCCTCTGTGATAAGATATTTGAGAAGGGGGAAAAAACTGCAGCGAAAAAAACAGCAGCAGAGAGAGGAGTGAGAAGATGTGAGAGGAACAACTCTGCAGACACCAAGGTCAGTGAAGAAGGAGGGGGAGGAGGTGCTCCAGGCGCCGGAGCAGAGATTCCCCTGCAGCCCGTGGTGAAGACCATGGTGAGGCAGGCTGTCCCCCTGCAGCCCATGGAGGTCCAGGTGGATGCGCCCGAAGGAGGCTGTGACCCCGTGGAGAGCCTGCGCTGGAGCAGGCTCCTGGCAGGACCGTGGAAAGAGGAGCCCACGCTGGAGCAGGTTTTCTGGCAGGACTTGTGACCCTGTGGGGGACCCATGCTGGAGCAGTCTGTTCCTGAAGGACTGCACTCCATGGGGGACCCATGCTGGAGCAGTTCGTGAAGAACTGTAGCCCATGGGAAAGGACTCACGTTGGAGAAGTTCATGGAGGGCTGTCTCCCGTGGGAGGGACCCCACGCTGGAGCAGGGGAAGAGTGTGAGTCCTCCTCCCCCTGAGGAGGAAGGAGCGGCAGAAACAACATGTGATGAACTGACCCAAACCCCCATTCCCCGTCCCCGTGCGCCACTCGGGGAGAGGAGGTAGAGAAAATAAGGAGTAAAGTTAAGCCTGGGAAGAATGGAGGGGTGGGGGGAAGGTGTTTTAAGATTTGGTTTTATTTCTCATTATCCTGCTCTGATTTGATTGGTAATAAATTAAACTAATTTTCCCAAGTCAAGGCTGTTTTGCCTGTGACAGTAATTGGTGAGTGATCTCCATGTCCTTATCTCAACCCATGAGCCTTTCGTTTTATTTTCTCTCCCCTGTCCAGCTGAGGAGGGGGAGTGATAGAGCGGCTTTAGTGGGCACCTGGCATCTAGCCAGGGTCAACCCGCCACAGCCCTTTATGGCGCCCAACGTGGGGCATGAGGAATTCGAGATAAGGATAGTAATTGGGAGAGGTAACGGGCAAAACATGGACTGAATAATGTTAGAGAGCGGAATGATCGTGGGGAATTTTGATTGTTGTAATTGTGGTGAAGGGACGAGGGGTGGATTGTGCGTAAATTGTTCACTTTCGTTCAGTGTTGTGATGATGTTATTTTGATTTTGGTGTGGGGAATTCTTTTTTGTTGATGTGAGTGAAATTCGTGACGATTGTGAAGATTGTGTGATGAATGTGGATTTTAGTGATAATTCTTAAATATGTGATTCAAGAGGCAAGGGGTGGAATGTATTGGGTTTGCGTGGCAAGGTTTTGGTCACGGGGGGGGACTACAGGGGTGGCTTCTGTGAGAAGCTGCTAGAAGCTTCCCCTATGTCCGATAAAGTTAATGCCAGCGGGTTCCAAGACGGACCCGCCGCTGGCCAAGGCCAAGCCCATCAGCAACAGTGGTAGCGCCTCTGTGATAACATATTTAAGAAAGGGAAAAGAAGTTACAGGGGAGTTGCAGTTGCAGCCAGAGAGAGAGGAGTGAGAAGATGTGAGAGGAACAACTCCGCAGACACCAAGGTCAGTGAAGAAGGAGGGGGAGGAGGTGCTCCAGGCGCAGGAGCAGAGAGATTCCCCTGCAGCCCGTGGTGAAGACCATGGTGAGGCAGGCTGTCCCCCTGCAGCCCATGGAGGTCCACGGTGGAGCAGATATCCACCTGCAGCCCGTGGAGGACCCCACGCCAGAGCAGGCGGATGCCCGAAGGAGGCTGTGACCCCGTGGGAAGCCCATGCTGGAGCAGGCTCCTGGCAGGACCTGCGGACCCGTGGCCCCGTGGAGAGAGGAGCCCATGCTGAAGCAGGTTTGCTGGCAGGACTGGTGACCCTGCAGGGGACCCACGCTGGAGCAGTCTGTTCCTGAAGGACTGCACCCTGTGGATGGGACCCAGGCTGGAGCAGTTCGTGAAGAACTGCAGCCCGTGGGAAGGACTCCCGTTGGAGAAGTTCATGAAGGACTGTCTCCTGTGGGAGGGACCCCATGCTGGAGCAGGGGAAGAGTGTGAGCCCTCCTCCCCCTGAGGAGGAAGGAGCGGCAGAGACAATGTGTGATGAACTGACCCAAACCCCCATTCCCCATGCCCCTGTGCCGCTCGGGGGGAGGAGGTAGAGAAAATAAGGAGTAAAGTTAAGCCTGGGAAGAAGGGAGGGGTGGGGGGAAGGTGTTTTAAGATTTGGTTTTATTTCTCATTATCCTGCTCTGATTTGACTAGCAATAAATTAAACTAATTTTTCCCCAAGTCGAGTCTGTTTTGCCCGTGACGGTAATTAGTGAGTGATCTCCCTGTCCTTATCTCGACCCACGAGCCTTTCATTTTATTTTCTCTCCCCTGTCCAGTTGAGGAGGGGGAGTGATAGAGCGGCTTTGGTGGGCACCTGGCATCCAGCCAGGGTCAACCCGCCACACAGGTCCTGCACTTGGGTCACAACAACCCCATGCAAAACGCTACAGGCTTGGGGAAGAGTGGCTGGAAAGCTGCCTGGTGGAAAAGGACCTGGGGGTGTTGGTCGACAGCTGGCTGAATCTGAGCCAGCAGTGTGCCCAGGTGGCCAAGAAGGCCAAGAGCATCCTGGCTTGTATCAGAAATAGCATGGCCAGCAGGACTAGGGAAGTGATCGTCCCTTTGTACTCAGCACTGGTGAGGCCGCACCTCAAATGCTGTGTTCAGTTTTGGGCCCCTCACTACACGAAAGACATTGAGGTGCTGGAGCACATCCAAAGAAGAGCAACGAAGCTGGTGAAGGGTCTAGAGAACAAGCCTTATGAGGAGCGGCTGAGGGAACTGGGGTTGTTTAGTCTGGAGAAAAGGAGGCTGAGGGGAGACCTTATCGCTCTCTACAACTACCTGAAAGGAGGCTGTAGCGAGGTGGGTGTTGGTCTCTTCTCCCAAGTACCAAGTGATAGGACGAGAGGAAATGGCCTCAAGTTGCACCAGGGGAGGTTTAGATTGGATATTAGGAAAAATTTCTTCACCGAAAGGGTTGTCAAGCATTGGAACAGGCTGCCCAGGGAAGTGGTGGAGTCACCATCCCTGGGGGTATTTAAAAGACCTGTAGCCATGGCACTTAGGGACATGGTTTAGTGGTGGAGTTGGCAGCATTAGCTTAATGGTTGAACTCGATGATCTTAATGGTCTTTTCCAACCTAAATGATTCTATGATTCTATGATTATTATATAAAAATTTTAGCAATCAGCGTAGCTTATCGTTACACAGAATTTCTAGCAATTAGCATAGTGTTGTGGTTTAACACCAGCCAGCAACTAAGCACCATGCAGCCGCTTCCCCTTCCCCCCTCCCAGTGGGGTGGGGAGGAGGGAAAAAAAAGTAAAACTTGTGGATTGAGATAAGAACAGTTTAATAACTAAAGTAAAAATAAAAATACACTACTAACTAATAATAATATAATAATAATAATTGTAATGAAAATGAATATAACAAAAAAAAAACCCAACCCACCCAAGAAAAGATAAGTGATGCACAATGCAATTGCTCACCACCCACTGACTGATGCCTGAGCAGTGATCTGCCTCTCCCAGCCAACTGCCCCCTGTTTATATACTGGGCATGACGTTCCATGGTATGGAATACCCCTTTGGCTAGTTCAGGTCAGCTGTCCCGGCTCTGCCCCCTCCCAGCTTCTTGCACACCTGCTTGCTGGCAGAGCATGGGAAACTGAAAAGTCCTTGGCTGAAGATAAGTGCTCCTTAGCAACAACTAAAACATCAGCATCAGAGTGTTATCAACACTATTCTCACACTAAATGCAAAACACAGCACTGTACCAGCTACTAAGAAGAGAGTTAACTCTATCCCAGCCGTAACCAGGACACATAGCTTTCCTATTACCTAAAATTTCAGTTACCTAGACTTTTCAGTCACCTGGACCCTCCGCAGATCGGGTCAAATTCTTAATAATCAGTACGTGATACAATAATCATAATCTAGACTCTGACTTTAAAAAGTACATGAGGCACTCACTCAGTCCTCGGAGGAAGAAGAACGACAGAGGCAGTGTCATTGTACTCTAGGCGACAGTGAGGGTGCTTCCCCTTCCCCCTCCCTCACAGTGTGGGCATCCCTTGTATCACACCGGGAAGCATGAAGGCCTTAGCAATCCAGCTGCTATTGAAACCGCTTCAAAAGCCTTTTGGATAAGCTGATATGCCTTTCAGTCTGGGGTTTTGGTCTTTATTATTTCCATAAGTTAGTGGATTCTGAAGAGGCTGCCAGGCAATCAATATGCAAGGATTATGGCTGCAGGAGACAGCAAGCTGCAGGTGGCAGTGGCTGCATAATGATATTTATCTCTTCCTGTTCATTGTGTCCTGCCTACATGTTGCTCTCCCTTTGACCTGATGACGCTGCTCCCAGCATACATCAGGCCTTAGCATGAGCTGTGTGTTAGCCAAAATCTGAGCAAGAGTTGAGTGAACAGTCACAGGAAGCATCCCTGTCCACAGGGGGATCATGGGTTTTGCCATCCAGAATATCCCATGTGCTGTTATGCTTCCCTGTTCCATAATGGGTGTCACCATATCCTGCCAACAATGCTGTACCAGGTGTCAGGAGCAGGGGCTACTGGTCACAGGCTCTCCAAAAGCGTTGTAACAAAAGGGTGTATTGGGTTTGTGTGGCAAGGTTTTGGTAGCGGGCGGGCTACAGGGGTGGCTTCTGTGAGAAGATGCCAGAAGCTTCCCCTATATCTGACAGAGCCAATGCCAGCTGGCTCCAAGACTGACCCGACGCTGGCCAAGGCTGAGCCCATCAGCAACAGTGGTAGCGCCTCTGTGATAACACATTCAAGAAGGGGAAAAGTTACTGCACAGCAGCAATTGCAGCCGGAGAGAGGAGTGAGAAGATGTGAGAGAAACAACTATGCAGACACCAAGGTCAGGGAAGAAGGAGGGGGAGAAGGTGCTCCAGGCGCCAGAGCAGAGATTCCCCTGCAGCCTGTGGTGAAGACCATGGTGAGGCAAGCTGTCCTCCTGCAGCCCATGGACGTCTACGGTGGAGCAGATATCCACCTGCAGCCCGTGGAGGATCCCCACACTGGAGCGGGTGGATGCCCGAAGGACGCTGTGACCCCGTGGGAAGCCCGTGCTGGAGCAGGCTCCTGGCAGGACCTGTGGACCCATGGAGAGAGGAGCCCACGCTGGAGCAGGTTTGCTGGCAGGACTTGTGACCCTGTGGGGGACCCACACTGGAGCAGTCTGTTCCTGAAGGACTGCACCCCGTGGATGGGGCCCATGCTGGAGCAGTTCGTGAAGAACTGCAGCCTGTGGGAAAGGACTCCCATTGGAGAAGTTCATGGAGGGCTGTCTCCCGTGGGAGGGACCCCATGCTGGAGCAGGGGAAGAGTGTGAGGAGGAAGGAGCGGCAGAGACAATGTGTGATGAACCCCCATTCCCCATCCCCCTGTGCCGCTCGGGGGGAGGAGGAGGTAGAGAATTCGGGAGTAAAGTTAAGCCTGGGAAGAAGGGAGGGGTGGGGGGAAGGTTTTTTTAAGATATGGTTCTTATTTCTCATTACCCTACTCTGATTTGATTTGGTAATAAATTAAATTAATTTTTCCCCAAGTCAAGTCTGTTTTGCCTGTGACAGTAATTGGTGAGTGATCTCCCTGTCCTTATCTCGACCCATGAGCCTTTTGTTATATTTTCTCTCCCCTGTCCAGCTGAGGAGGGGGAGTGATAGAGCGGCTTTGTTGGACACCTGGCATCCAGCCAGGGTCAACCAACCACAAGGACAAAGATACAAATTTACTGCATGAGTCCTACCACCTTTCTACACTGAGATACAAAAGCCAAAATATATTTCTACTTTCTATGCAGGACAGGGCTAAAACATATTCACTCAGCCTAGAATTGATGCATCTGGAAAGTCTATTTAACTTGATGAAGTGTGACTCAGAAAAGTCAAGCAACTCAAAAGAAGGATATGGCAAACTACTTGGAGAAAGCAGGGACTGCTTTCCACTTTCATGGGAGGAAACTTCTGCTAATTTGGGGGCTCTGATACACAGTTGTAGCTCAAAAGCAATGGAAACATATGAAGAGGCATGAGAGAAAAAACTGAGAATGATCTCACTTTTTAAAAGCAAGACATTTGGAAGCTGAAGCATGACATGTTCAAGCATTATAGACAAAAGAGATTCCAAGGGTGGCAGAGCCTACCTGTGGGATGTGGCTGGTTGGTTAGAAAGTACAAGTGAGCATCTTGCAACACTGCTAGTGCTAATGGTACTTCAAATTTTGCTTCAAGGAAAGCCCATATCCCTACACAGATAGGATTCCACTGTGAGATACTTTCCTGAAAATGGGTACAAGGAATGACAGAGTATGTCTGTAAATAAAGGAAAACACCACCACATACCCTAATAACACAGTATATACAGCTCTTGAATTAAAGAAAGCACAAGGCTTGGCTTCCTACTTATAGTCAACCCACCACAGGTCCCCACACTGGAGCAGGGGAAGAGTGTGAGGAGGAAGGAGCGGCAGAGACGAAGCATTATGAACTGACCGCAACTCCCATTCCCCATCCCCCTGCGCCACTTGGAGGGGAAAGAGGAGGCAGCAGAGTCAGGAACAAAGGAGTGAAGTTGAGCCTGGGAAGAAGAGGGAGGGTGGGGGGAATGTGTTTTTAGGGTTTTTTTTTTGTTTCTCACTATTCTTCTCTATTTTTTAACTGAAAATAAATTAAATTAATTTTCCCCATGTTGAGTCTGTTTTGCCCGTGATGGTAATTGGTGAGCCATCTCCCTGTCCTTATCTCGACCCACAAGCTTTTTTCACCTTATTTTCTCCCCCTGTCCTGCTGAGGAGTGGGAGTGAGAGAGTGGCTTGGTGGGTGTCTGGCAGCCAGCCAAGGTTAAGCCACTACAGTAGGGTTAGTGGTGAGATTTTTCCATCTAGAGGAGGCTGGTGATAGATATATTTGCACTAGTTTCATAAGCATGGTTGATTGTGAGGACTGGCAAAATAACAGAAATCAGGGAACCTGAGACCTTGGAGGAAGGAGTACAGGGTTTTTTTCCCCTTTCTCCTTGTTGGGACAAAGCTAAGAGTGAGTTCTCATTAGCGTGCTCTCTAGCAAAATCCTCTAGTGTTTTTGTTGTTAGAGTTTACTGTTTGGCAGGTACTTGGGGATTTGTGGTGGTTATTGTACTAGTTTATGTAAATTTAGCATTTGTAAGCACCACAATTATGCCTCGGGTTTTGGTTTTTGGTTTTGGGGTTGTTTTTTTTTCTGTCTAGGTACCCTACTTCCTGCAGATACAGTAGCTATAGTATCTCTCAGTGCAATGCAGATATTTAGAGCTAATATTTAGAGCATTTTATGGTTAATTTCTGTAAACACTTATGCCTTATATTTGTTAGGAAAATCTCATTCCCTAACTATTGTACCAATTAGTCTTTATAGAATTAAATTGTATGAACTTTCTTAAGAGTGTGAAATTGTATTAGCTTTTTAAGAGATATATATTTTACATTGTATACTGCATAAACATGGTTAAGTCAGCATAACTAAAGGGCCCTAGCTCACTGCAAGGAGGAGAAGGACAATCCCCACCTTGAAGATAAGGACTTTTTGTTTCTCAGAATCTTAAAGCCATCCACAAAGAAGAAAGGATACCCCTGGACTACCAAGATAACACCAGCATCCTAGCCCCTCCGACACCTCTGTGAATCCCTCCCATTATCTGGCATCACAGATAAGTAACTGTAGCAAGACCGACTCCAGGGATGTTTAGATCAAGAAAGAAGCAGATGGATGATGACGCCATAGAATTATAGTTGCTTTTCAAAACAGTAGTATGTGTGTGTTGTGATTGGTCAAATCATGTTTTACCTGAACGCTTGAAAGGTATAAGAACCCTGTGTAAAACTGCATTTGGGGTGTCCCAATTTGAATGGGACACCTCATGTGCATGAATAAAGAATTGCTCTTGTAATTCTATACTTTGCGTCCTAGCCTCTCTCCTCAGTCAGCACGGGACAGCTGCAAAATTTTCATTGCATATTCTTGCACAGGTACCTTTATTGCTGTGATTTAAATGGGCCTAGTCATATTGGTTAACATTAAGCAGAATTGTAAGGTGGACCCTAATAGCAATGTCTCAGATATGTGGATGGATGGATTTTTGCATTTTGCTCTTCATACATCCAGTTTGGTTAGTTAAGTATGGCTTAAATTGGTAATTTGATCACTAGATATTTGCAAAATCTGATGCTCCTCTGGCTTGTCCAGGGGGAGAGAGGGAATTCCTTGGGCATGATTAAAATAACATTGTCTAGGCATAACTAATGTGGTGCACAGCACTATTGCTTTGAAAAGGGTTAGAAGAGAGCTTCCCCTTAAAGCTGCAATGTCAAGGACACATGGATGAACTGCTGTTGACTTTGTGCACAATTAATTTAAATTTCCTAGATTAAAGAAGAAAGCTTTCTTTTGTCAAAAAGACATGGCAGATGATACTGAGGGCTGATATAATACAGCAGATCCCTGTCCATAGTTCTTTGTGTAAGGGTATGTGGAAGGAGAGTGTCTGGTCAAGGACCTTTTTTCAGTGTAGCAAGAGAAAATAAGAAAAGGAGGAAACCATAAACAGGAACATACTGGGACACAAATCTGACCGACAAATGATAAGGGAGGAGGTGATGAGAACCAAACCTGGTCAGTCACACTAATTGGTGAGGGCATGTGAGAGTATGAGAATGTTTATTCCAGCAAGGTTATCTTATCGAGGATCTTGTAAATCAGGAAAACAAGGTTAAAGAGGGAAGCCAGAAACCCAAATATACCAAGACACAGACCTGGCAAAGCAAACATGGAGACAATGACAAGAAAAAAACCTCACCAGTCACACTAGTTGATGGGCTATCAGGAAACCACAGGCACCACTTCCAGGAAGATCAACCTGGATTTTGCAACAGTAAACCAGAGGGGGCCCCAGACTGGGATGGGTGTGGAAATTGATAGAGCTGTACAAACCCATGAGGGGACATGCAGGGAAAGGGGGAGTAGGGAGGAACAAAGAGGGGGGTAGACAGAAAAGGGTATAAAAGGGGCCAGTCGTGTGTAAAACAGTGCCAGTCAGTAGGCTTGTCTGGCTGAGCCCTGTGCCTGATCACTGCAGTCTGTCCTATCTTCTTATATCTTATTAAATCTTTTCTTAATTATCTCTCTGTAATCTCACTCTCTATCCCATGTGTGTGTGCGCGCTGCAAGGACTAAGTGCCAGCTACTGGTGAGACCTGTATGCGTGTGAGTGGAATTTGGTGCCAGCTACTGGAGTCATACTGGGGGTGTGGGCACCCCTGGCCTGTGGTGTCAGCTACTGGAGTGAGTGAGTACCCTAGCGTCAGTAGTTGGAGGGGCCATAGCTCTCTGGATCTAGGGAGGGTCCGACAGACTTTGTGTTCAGAGTGCCAGCTACTGGAGTCAGACCGGGGGTATAGGCGCCCCACGGCCTGTAGTGTCAGCTACTGGAACAAGGGCAACGGTTTCAGTGCCATCTACTGGAGTGAATGGGTGTCTTTAACTTCCAGCCACTGCGGTGAGAACAGTGTGTGTTCCCCAAACCAGCTACTGGGGGCGACCGGCATGAATGAGACAAGTGAGGGGCTCAGCGCTGGCAACTGGAGTAGGATGGCAGGTCACAGCCCGTGTGCCTGAGGCTGGCTGCTGGGGGCCGAGTGCCTGTATCTTCCCCATTCCTGCTGTGTGTGGGGTGTGCGTGTGTATTTGCTAGCAAACTTTAAGCTGGACTAGCTGGTGAGTAGGGGGGCCTTGAGTCCGGGCTGGGGTATTAGGCAGGCAGAGGGTCTGTGCTGGTACACCCAGGGGAACTTGGGAATGTGGAGTACATGAGGGACGAGTGTGTGAGTGCATGCATGTTTGCTAGCAAGCATCAAGCTGGACTAGCCGGCGAGTAGGTGACCGGTGAAGCAGGTAAGGGGGCCCGGGATCCGGGTAACAGGTGCCAGGTGGACTGAGGGGCCGTGCTGGTACTCAAGGGATCTGCAGATGTGTGTGTGTGTGCTTGTGAATCTAGAGAGTGTTGTATGTGCGCCTTCACTAGTGAACTTCTATCTCTACCAGCCGAAGAGGAGGAAGGGGACTTGGCTGTCTGTGTTTGTTTTATGTGAATCCTGTGTGTAGGTGGTGTTGAAGGCAGTGCCTTGTCTGTGACAGTCTGTGTAACCAGCCATGTCAGTGTCCTGTCTGTGTGTCTGGGTGTGTGTCCATGTGTGTGTGTAGCGGGTTGACCCTGGCTAGATGCCAGGTGCCCACCAAAGCCACTCTATCACTCCCCCTCCTCAGCTGGACAGGGAAGAGAAAATAAAACGAAAGGCTCATGGGTCGAGATAAGGACAGGGAGATCACTCACCAATTACTGTCACGGGCAAAACAGACTCGACTTGGGGAAAAATTAGTTTAATTTATTACTAGTCAAATCAGAGTAGGATGATGAGAAATAAAACCAAATCTTAAAACACCTTCCCCCCACCCCTCCCTTCTTCCCAAGCTTAACTTTACTCCTTATTTTCTCTACCTCCTCCCCCCGAGCGGCACAGGGGGACAGGGAATTGGGGAATGACCCAAAGGGTCAGTTCATCACATGTTGTTTCTGCTGCTCCTTCCTCCTCAGGGGGAGGAGGACTCACACTCTTCCCCTGCTCCAGCGTGGGGTCCCTCCCATGGGAGACAGTCCTTCATGAACTTCTCCAACGGGAGTCCTTCCCATGGGCTGCAGTTCTTCACGAACTGCTCCAGCTTGGGTCCCATCCACAGGGTGCAGTCCTTCAGGAACAGACTGCTCCAGCGTGGGTCCCCCGCGGGGTCACCAGTCCTGCCAGCAAACCTGCTTCAGCGTGGGCTCCTCTCTCCACGGGGCCACGGGTCCGCAGGTCCTGCCAGGAGCCTGCTCCAGCGCAGGCTCTCCACAGGGTCACAGCGTCCTTCGGGCATCCACCTGCTCCAGCGTGGGGTCCTCCACGGGCTGCAGGTGGATATCTGCTCCACCGTGGACCTCCATGGGCTGCAGGGGGACAGCCTGCCTCACCATGGTCTTCACCACGGGCTGCAGGGGAATCTCTGCTCCGGTGCCTGGAGCACCTCCTCCCCCTCCTTCTTCCCTGACCTTGGTGTCTGCATAGTTGTTTCTCTCACATCTTCTCACTCCTCTCTCTGTGGCTGCAACTGCAACTCCCCTGTAGCTTCTTTTCCCTTTCTTAAATATGTTATCATCACAGAGGTGCTACCACTGTTGCTGATGGGCTTGGCCTTGGCCAGCGGCGGGTCCGTCTTGGAACCCGCTGGCATTAACTTTATCGGACATAGGGGAAGCTTCTAGCAGCTTCTCACAGAAGCCACCCCTGTAGTCCCCCCCCGTGACCAAAACCTTGCCACGCAAACCCAATACAGTGTGTCTCTGGGATACGTGTGCAGCTTTATTACTGGTTGAACCTGCAAATGGGAAAGTGGCAGCCGCATCCCTCAGCCTGGGAAGAGACCCCAGGTCCCTGGGCACTGGTCTGGGCTCCAGCAGCCGGGCAGCAGAGGTCCTTGGCCAGAGTGGCTGGAGAAGGCAGCTGCGCTTCTTACATCACTTAACATTTTGGATTAATAAATATGACTCGGTGGCTGCTCGAGCATATTGTCTCTGGGAAGAGACCACATGCCATTCCAAATTGTAAATCATACCAAAAGGCTTGCCTCAGCTTTTGAGTTAACAGAATAACTGCCTAATGTGTGACATGCTAATTTCATTTAGGAGAACCATCCCAGATCCACCCAATATGGGGATTAGGATTACAGTCTTTTTTTCTGTTTGATAGACGTTTCCCATATGTCCATACATTGATGCAATGATTGATTCCGAACAGTTTTTTATTATAAAGCAGATCATTATTTGCAGATTCAGACTCTGTGACCAAGTGTTATGGACTAACTTTTCTATTTCTTCTGCCAACACTTTAAATGACAATGCTGCATTAAAAATTCTACTAAGTGGATGAACTGGTATTAAGTAAATGATATTAAGAAGATCATTGGTCATAGCACGCATGATATTTTTCAGCATTCCTAAGGTTGATGTGCTTATTAAGAATAACTAAAACCACATCTTCTCCACAGAAGGAAAAAGATGTGATTGACAAAGCAGCTTCCTGGTGCTCAGGAGCAGAACCTGGCATGATGCTATTTTTGAGTCACTTTGGTCTGAATCCCTCACTCCCTGAGTGTTACCAGCTAGCAGAGCTAAAGCTTCTAAAGCGGTCTAGGTGCCTTCATTTTCTATTTAGAAACTAACTCTAGGTGCTGAATTCTTTGCTAATTCTGGTATTTGTTAGACAGCACTGCACTATTTCTGTCAACCAGGTATATGCTTTTGACAAAGGAAACAGAAGGCATCAGTAAACAGCACAAGTCTAGGAAATGGGGAGGGAAAGGAGGAACACCTCTCTTTGTGTACTAACTGGCAATGACAAATCATACCAAGGGTGGCTCATACAGTAATGTATTTATACTTGAGTAATAAAACCTAGACTCTTTTTTGGAGCACAAATCAATTCAAAGGGCAGGAGTGAAGCCATCTGACAGACCCAAGGGCAACAGCTGATTTGATGGTACAGTGCAGCTGAAATCTGCCAAGTGTCAGATGGCTCTTCTCCCATTGACTGGCAGCTGATGATACCTCCTGTGTGCCCTGTGGTGTCTAGGGTCAGGAGAAAAAGCATAAGGGAATGAAAAACAAGCCATTTGGCCCTGAATATATGTTAAAATTTGTTGTTGAAACCAGAGTTTCAAATGGAAAAGCACAAAAGAGCCTTTTATTTTAAGCTTTGCTATTTATGTATCAGCAGATAACGCTCTGGAACTGTGAGCTGCAATATTGCAGGCAGACAAAGTATCTGATAGTTTTCATTATGGACAGAGCTCTATGCTATTTAATAGGAGCAAACACATGCTGCTTAATACACCTCAGCCAATAAATACCTTCTTGATATACAGGTAAGGGTTAGGTTCTTGGTTATACATGCTGTAGATGGAGCATAGGTGGGCAGGGGCCTCTGGTACAGTTTACAGCAGCTCTAAACATCACCAAATGCTGTGCTTTGTCTTGTCACCCCACTTTGGCCCATGCCTCCAGCATGCAAAGGGACAAGGGCACTGAAGCTTTTCCTGGCTGTGCCTTGGAACAAAGGGGCCAGAGCTGGAGAAAACTCTATTCCACTTTATTTATTAATCTTAATTGTACTTTCATATCTTGATATCCATTACAATGAATTTCATCCAGTGATGAGCCATGTATACATGAATGCAAGAAACTATGGTTTCAGGTCCAGCTGAGTAATGCTGGCAAATGGCAGAAGATGGCTTAAAAGGTGACTGCAATTGTTAATGAAGACATGGCTTTACAGACCGTTCAAGTAGTCTCTGCCTCGCTTTCTCTTTTGATAAATTTATATATTTGTGTATGTATACATAAATATATTTTTATATATATTTATAAAGTTAATTTTATTGATATGTTCAGAATTGGGCTCCTTTGACTATTTTCTTCTGTTCTGTTACTATAACAGGCCCATCCCTACAATATCTGAATGCTTTCCAATATCAACTAAGTTCTGGCATGTGTTTCTGTTCTCTGTTCCACTCTGGAGGGAGAGAAGAGCATGCAGTGCAGGTTTTTTTTTTGCTTTTGCTGGATTTTTAGTTACATACACAAACACTATTGTATGTGTATGTGTTTATAATAGAGAATTCATGCTCCAAGGGATGTGCTCCATGTTTGTACTGACCCTCCATCAGTCTTCATTGAATTACTCTGGCCAGAAGTTTTAGTACCCAGACATAAAGCAAAATTTTGCTTATGTGGATAATCTACAGTCTTGTCAGTAGAAGTTTATATATTTTCTGGATTTAACATCTTTAAATTCCAGATATAACTAGACTAGGTAATTATTTTATTCCTGTTTTTCTCCTCTTAGTTCCTTATCACCATATCATCTGCAGCTGATGATTTTTTGTTCAAGACAGTCTTGTATTATGCAAGGGCTTATCAGGGAGACCAATTTTCTTTCTACAAAAGTAGAATTAACTTTCACTATTGTGGTTCTATTTTCTAATTTGAAATAATGCTGAAAGGGAGGAAAGGATGTTCTTTGTGCCATTATTGTTTTATAAAGTAACTTTAAAAACATTCTGAGCTGTCTCTTCAGTTACCTTTGGTATCTTCAGAACTTGCTTGTACCACTGCCATTGTGCTCTAGGTCCAATTGTGCATCCTGCTAAGGCAGTCTCGTTCCTGCTTTTCTCCCTTATAAGAAGATATTTTTGTTGTTTTGCAATACCTACATAAATTGTACACTAGTAACCTGAGTAGAAACAAGGCAGACACAGCCACACAAAATCAAATTCTTCACCAAGAAAAATACACAACTTTGCACAAGCCAGGAGTCAGGCCATTGTGTTACAACTCAGGAGTGTCCATTGCTCTGGAAGCAGGCAATAAGCAGGACACTGTGCAAAAAAGAGTGCACTGCATTAACTTTAACTTGCATGCTGCACTGCAGGACTCTGCCTAACAGCATGCCCTGGCATGTATGCAGGAGCTGAGGGACAGTTGTCACTTGTTATTTGGAAATGAGTGTTTATTCTTCAGTGTCCTCCTGTATTTGCTCCTTAGCACGGCTATCCATCTACCAAGTTGAACACAAACAGTTCCTAGCATATTCTTTCCTTTCCCTGATGCTAGGCTGTACAAAATGTGGTAGTGTCCTTACTTCCCCCATGGCTGCAGATGCACCTGTTTTTCACTCACAGGAAGAGCTGTAGTAGGGAGATCTTTATTCAATAACTGTTGAGGCCCAGCCTTCAGTGAGCCACAGCCTTCTCTAATCTGGGACTCCCTGTTCCCTACTGATTGAGTCCCTTCTGAAAACTTTGTGGTTGCCATATTAATCCTATTCTAGTACCACAGGGGTTTTTACAGTACATCATTACTTTATTCACAAAGACAAAGGACTTTGCAAAGGGGATGCTGGGTGGGTTTTTTTTACTCTCTTTACATGCCAGACAGCCTGCTCACCCTCAGGGACTGAGCTGTTAGGACCCCTCTTCTGAAGTACATTTTACATAACAATCTTTTGCACTGATGGTCTACATTCAAAGGTATGATTATGGTGTGTCTGCATCCCTGACCTCGGAAAGGGTTTGAAATTACAGGAAATCTGTTACTGTTTTAGAGTAAATCTTTCTGGACTTGTAAAAAAAAAACCCAACAAACTCTATTGTTGTGCAAAGGCAGGGAATCATCGGCCATTTTACAGCCATCAGATCCTCAGTCTAGCTCTCAAATATTAGCTTTTGGCTAATATTATTATCTGACTCTAGAGGAAAAGTTTTGCTAAGTTCAAATACTTCAAAAAGATGACAAGGTCCCTCCTTTTGTACTTGAAGAACTTCACTAACATGTTTAGCATTTAAAAATTTTAAAACTTGGGATTTCAACAGGAAAGAACATTGGTAATTTCTACCTACTTTATAAGTACTGAAGTGGAACTGACCTGCCTCCAATGGTTTTTGAATGTGTTCATATTTTTTAGCCACAATAAGACACCAGTGTTGCACTCCCAAGTCTGAATTATGGCAGATGCCACTGGGATATGATTTTTCAGACAAAAACAGTGCATGTAATGTTCCTTTCCTCAGTAACACACATACTTCCTAATGCTGCTGTTCCTTCTGTATAATATTGTCATGCATAATCCAGGCATACTACTGAGACATATTAGTAATTAATTCATCACAGCCATCCTAATTGTTTTGTATTGAACATAATAAAAGAAAACTATGCAAAGACATTTTAAGCCTGAGAGCCTTTATGCACAGAACAGCTGCCTCCAAGATCATGCTGTCTCTATCTGCATGGCATCAGTTCATATTTATGATATGCTATGGTGTAATTTAGCAAAGAATAATTTTAAGAATCTGCTGGGACTATATTACTTTTCAGCTCAAACAAACCATGTTTCAGATGAAGATATTTAATCTCCAGGACTCGTAGATATGCAATGACTGTGCAGCCAGTTCCACTTCTGCAGATTAGAAGCAACTACTCCAAATGAAGGAAGAAATGTTACAGAAATCTAACCTCTCCCGTCAAACCTCACCTCTGACTAAACTCTGATGGCATCACTTCTGTGACTGAGGGAGGAGACCTGTGGTTGAAAAATGCATTAGCTCTGCAGGCACTTTGCAGGAGATAAGCAAGATGATAGTAAAAAACAAGATGGGTGGATCCACCTATCTCCTTCTCCAAAGTGTGACTCCTACAGTCAGTATTTGTTTTCAAGGGAAAATCTGCAAAAGCTTCTTATCAGCCTGTTCACAATCAGAACAATTCTTGCTACTCCTGTAGTTGTCATATACCTGACAGCCTTTTCAGTTTACAGTCTTACTTCACCTCAAAGTGTATCATATGGGAAAAGGATAGATACATGTACTTTAAATTTCAACTGCACTTAATTAGCAAATCTTTTTGTACAAGTTCAAAGAGTTATAAGAAATGGGTTAAAAATATCAAGTACAATTGTTGTGGGTTAACCCCCATAGTTATATAAACCAAATTTATAGCTGTTATAGCTATTTAGCTATTAATTGGCAGTGCTTGCCATGGGGCTTGCTTGCCTTACTGTATATTAGAGTCTAGTGCTTGTTAGTGGCTGCTTTTTGCTTTTGCTGTTTGCTGTACTGCTGTACTGCTTATCATCTTACTCTGCTGTGCCCGGGAACATTTTGATAACAGCAATGGCCGTGCGCCTGGGCTGGCAGATGGTCAGGGCATTGCTGCTGTTTCTGTGCTGCTGTACTGGACAGGCTGGAACTCCAGTGTGAACACAAGTCGAAGGGACTGTGACCTGTGGATAAGTCCACACTGGAGCAGGCATACCCCAAAGTGGCTGTGGCTGTGGCTAAGTCCATGCCAGAGCAGGTACACCCCTAAGGGACTGTGGTCTGTGAATAAGTCCATGCCGGAGCAGACGCAAGGGGAGGAGTTCATTGCAATGTTAAAACTTATGGCCTAGTCCAAAGGGACCAGGGGTGGAGAATGTAATGAATATACCTTTAAACTGTTGTAACCCATGATTTGAGTTGCATGTTATAGGAAGTACTATAGCAGGAACCACCCGAACCAATGGAGGACGAACCTTACAAGCAGTGCAAGTGCATCAGTGGGCTGACCTGAGCTGGTTTTGGTGCCCAATAACTTCACGTGACACACCACCTCTCCTGTCCTGAGTGACTACTGTAAGAGATGGAACCCAAGTCATGGACTAAATGAACTCAGTGGACATTTTCTGGACATTTTACAGACATTTTATAGGGTTGACCCATAGACTAAGGGAATGATATCTGTGTATAAATCAAAGGATGGGAAGAGGGATGGTGGTTAATGAGGATGTATTGGATAGTGTGGGACCTGAGCATGATGTAAATGGTATGGAATAAGGGGTGGAGAATGTGCTGGTTTTGGCTGGAATAGAATTAATTTTCTTCATAGTAGCTAGTATGGGGCTATGTTTTGGATTTGTGACCAAAACCATCTCAATAACACAAAAATGTTTTAGCTATTGCTGAGCAGTGCTTACACAGCATCAAGGCCTTTTCTGTTTCTCACTCTGTCTCCACCAGCGAGTAGGCTGGGGGTGCACAAGAAGTTGGGAGGGGACACAGCTGGGACTGCTGACCCCAACTGACCAAAGGGATATTCCATACCATATGACGTCATGCTCAGCAATAAAAGCTTGAGGAAAGAAGGAGAAAGAGGGGATGTTTGGAGTTATGGCATTTGTCTTTCTTACCAGGTAACCTTTACACATGCTGAGGCCCTGCTTTCCAGGAAGTGGCTATTAACACCTGCCTGCCCATGGGAAGTGGTGAATTAATTCCTTGTTTTGCTTTGCTTGCGTGCACAACTTTGCTTTACCTATTAAACTGTCTTTATCCTAATCCACGAGTTTTCTTGCTTTTACCCTTCCGATTCTCTCCCCCATCCCACTGGGGGGGAGTGAGCGAGCGACTGCGTGGTGCTTAGCTGCTAACTGGGGTTATCCCACAACAGTCTTTGTAACCAGTACAACACATTCATTAGCATGCATTCTCATCTACTGAGGATAGTATCTTAAATCTTCTCCTTTTATTAACCTAGATTACATTTTCTTTATCAAACCTGCCACATGAATAATATTCTATTATCTTTTGCTTTAATTTCATCACAAAGTATAGCTACTGAATGTTTTATTAATGACTTTTCTTTCAGTAGCTGATATATTTTTTTAAGGGACGTTGTGTAAGGCCTGACAATTTAAAGTAAAAACAATTAAAGCAAAAGAGGAATGTTGAATGCATTAGGGTTTTGGCTAATATCAGTATTATAAAGTTTAACAAATACAAATAACGTTGTACATCAGGTTCTTTTTGTCATTTTTGTAATATACCAATACATTATGAAATTCATGTATTATGAAAGTAATAACAAAGAAATGTAAATGGTCATATATAGTGATGCTGATAGTTTTTCAATTCCTATCAATTATGTTCAACAAATAATCAGAATAGCTAAAGACCCTGACCCTAGTTTTGCAAGGTGATCCATGCACACAGTTTGTAATTTAAGTCTGGAGGATCTCTAGGCAGATGCAAGATCTCTGCTGGTGGATCACTTTACATGATGGATCCTTTGTTAGGGAAATCTGGACTAATTATGTTGACAAGTGGAAGCTGAGTACTCATGAGTTTAAATTTCGCAAGCAACCATATTATATTACTGGCTCCCAGAACTTGTATAAGAGTGTTTCCCCTTAGCAAAATCATTAAGCTGTGGAATAGCTTCCTTCAAGCTTCTTTCCTGGTGTAATTGCACATTATTCCCCTAGGCCCTATAAAACCATTTTCTAGTTGCAGAGTTTAGAAAGTCATGAATAAATACAATGGCATTTCAAAAATTTGCATCTACTCTAATCCTCTTCTATTCTATCATTTTGGTTTGCTAATGTTTTACTACAGAATGAAATGGCAGAAATCTGAGTCATTTTGGTTGTCATTAAAATACTGTATATAAACTAGAAAAGTCAGAGTAAGGCATTCTCAACACAAGCTTGAGGAATGTACATTTTCATGTCCAGTGGGATTATTTCAATTTCTTCCCAGAAGTAGTGGAAATTTTTTTTACATATAAATCTCCAAACAGTTTTAAATATTACAGGTAAAAAGCATTACTTTGTACAGTTTTGTCAGGTTTAAAAGCATTAGCTTGGTATTTCCTTCCATTTCATCTACTGCAGGACTACAATTCTGGAAGGAAGCAGTTCAATGTCATGACAGACAGAAGACACCTACTTCTGAAAAACCAAATTAAATAGTATTTGTTCAAATGCCATCTAGAAACACTATATAGATGTATATGAAGCATATGCATTATGGTAGGTAGTCATTCCTTCTCATGTTTTCACCTGTTGGTATTAAGACAAATAACAACACTGTTTCCATGACATGCCTTATGGAATAGTTTACTATTTTCATAATCAGTGACATATATTGAAGGTAGAATCACCAGCCAATGCATTTTTACGCCCAACGTGGGGCGTAAAGGCATGAGATTACAGCAGATCTGACCAGAGCGTGTTAAAACGAATTTGTTATTTGTTGTATTGGATTAGTTTAGTAGTCGCTGGTCACAATGTTGGTTTATTGGCTCTTAGAGTTGTGGCGCTCGTTCTTAGAGTTGTGTTATGTATCACCTCACTTGCCGTATACAGTCCCTGTGCTGCTGCTTATCACCCATAAGGTGAGGTGGACTAAGGTTTTCGCTTTGCTGTACTATGTAACACTGGTTTATGGTACGATAAAATTATCAGTCGTGGGACTAATCCGGTATTTGTACTCAGCATTGCCGTCATCTCTGTACTTCAGGAGCTATCTAGCGGAAACTATTAATAATTACACCCTTTACCTTTTCTCCTCGGAGAGCCAATCTATGGGGGAGACACCTTCCTTCACCTTCCCCTCCTCCTCCAGGCTAATTACAGTAGCGTTTGAGAATTTTGGAAATTTTGAATATCCTTGGAATGTTGAAACTAACATGGTCCTATTGCTAGGAACTAGCTTGTTCCTGAATGTGGTTCAGGTCTTGTTCAGGGTTAAACAACTATTTAAGAGGATCCCCCAGAGATCTGCCCCAAGGCTGGAGAGTTATGAGTGGCAGGGTGTGTGGGGTAGCATGGGCAAATGCCTAGGACGGTGGGAACCTCCAGTGTTTTGGAACTTCACCCTTGAACAAGTGCAGAATCCTGAAAAACTAGTAGAACATTTGGAAAGAGTATGCTGTCACCCCGACAATTCCAGGGAGACACAAATCACTGCAGTGTGCTGGGGCCTGGCCCATGCCTACCGAGCCCTGTTCAACACTATTCAGTACCCTCAAGGGGAAGGGAAGGTCTCTGGATCTGACAACAAAATGACAGCCACTGCAGCCCCTCCAGCCCTGGCGATAGCCACTGCAGCCACTCTGACCCCAGCAACAGATGCTGCAGCCACTCTGACCCCCATGACAGGCACTGCAGCCCCTCTGACCCCGGCAACAGGCACTATGGTTACTGCAACGCCTGTGACAGGCACTGCAGCTGAACCAGAGAACCAACCCATGCTGGTATCAGTTGCCCCTGTACAGAAGAAGAAATACTCAAAAAAGACAGCTCGCTTAGCGAAGGATGAAGGTGAACCAGGGTCATCACAAGAACAGGAGGAAGAGGCAGAACCAGAGATAATCACCCGATCCCTATCCCCGAGTGAGCTGCGAGATATGTGAAAAGATTTCAGCCGTCATCCAGGCGAGCACATCATCACCTGGCTGCTCTGATGCTGGGATAACGGGGCCAGTAGCTTGGAATTAGAGGGTAAGGAGGCCAAGCAGTTGGGATCCCTTTCTAGGGAAGGGGGCATTGACAAGGCAATTGGGAAAAAGACACAAGCCCTCAGCCTCTGGAGGCGACTTCTATCAGGCATGAGTGAAAGGTACCCCTTCAAGGAAGATGTTGTATGTCATCCAAACAAGTGGACCACCATGGAGAGAGGTATCCAGTACCTGAGGGAATTAGCCGTGCGGGAGATGGTTTATTATGACCCAAATGATGGGCGGTTACCCACAGATCCAGATGAAGTCCACTGCACACGACCCATGTGGCAGAAGTTTGTACGAAGCGCACCATCGTCGTATGCCAATGCATTGGCAGTAATGGACTGGAAAGATGAAGAGGGACCAACAGTAGATGAATTGGCTCACCAACTCCAGCAATATGAAGAAAGTCTCTCTTCCTCCCTCGTCGCGGCTGTGGAGAGACTGCCAGACATACTAGCCGAGAAATGGTCCCAAGAGTTCCAGTGATTTGAGGATAAGTTCTGCCTCCCACCTGCACGGACCAATATCTCAGCTATTAGGAATAAGCGTCCTTTGCTCAAGAGAGAGGAGATAGAAGGTACACCTCACGGGGTACCCTGTGGTCTTACCTGCGTGACCACGGAGAGGATATGATGAAGTGGGATAGAAAACCTACCTCGGTCCTAGATGCACAGGTACGTGAATTGCAAGGAAAAACAAACACAAATGAGGATTCTTCCAGGAAAATTCCTGCTTCAGCCTCCAGTGAGCACTGCGAGCGGTGTGGCAGACAGAGTGGAAGGGCTGATCTTACTCCCGATCCTATGAGAAAGAATTCTAATCCGTTTTTACAAAGAGTGAGTGGAGAATCCTATGACCGGGACTAGAGGGGCCCTGCCTCCAGCCAGGTGGAGGAGAGGGACAACCGGGTTTACTGGACTGTGTGGATTCGATGGCCTGGCACATCAGACCCACAGGAGTATAAAGCCCTAGTGGACACCGGTGCACAGTGTACTCTAATGCCATCAAGTTATAAAGGGGCAGAACCCATCTGTATTTCTGGGGTGACAGGGGGATCCCAGCAGCTAACTGTATTGGAGGCTGAAGTGAGCCTAACTGGGAATGAGTGGCAGAAACACCCCATTGTGACTGGCCCAGAGGCCCCATGCATCCTTGGCATAGACTATCTCAGGAGAGGGTATTTCAAGGACCCAAAGGGGTACTGGTGGGCCTTTGGTATAGCTGCCTTGGAGACAGAGGGAATTGAACAGTTGTCCACCTTGCCCGGTCTCTCGGAGGACCCTTCGGTTGTGGGGTTGCTGAGGGTCGAAGAACAACAGGTGACAATCGCTACCACAACAGTGCACCGGCGGCAATATCGCACCAACCGAGACTCCCTGATTCCCATCCATACGCTGATTCGTCGACTGGAGAGCCAAGGAGTGATCAGCAGGACTCGCTCACCCTTTAACAGCCCCATATGGCCAGTGCAAAAGTCTAATGGAGAATGGAGACTAACAGTAGGCTATCGTGGCCTGAATGAAGTCACGCCACCGCTGAGTGCTGCTGTGCCAGACATGCTAGAACTTCAATACAAACTGGAGTCAAAGGCAGCCAAGTGGTACGCCACAAGTGATATCACTAATGCATTTTTCTCAATCCCTTTGGCAGCAGAGTGCCGGCCACAGTTTGCTTTCACTTGGAGGGGCGTCCAGTACACCTGGAATTGACTGCCCCAGGGGTGGAAACACAGCCCCACCATTTGCCATGGACTAATCCAGAATGCACTGGAAAAAGGGGGAGCTCCAGAACACCTGCAAGACATTGATGACATCATCGTATGGGGCAACACAGCAGAAGAAGGTTTTGAGAAAGGGGAGAAAATAATCCAAATTCTTCTGAAAGCTGGTTTTGCCATAAAACAGAGTAAGGTGAAGGGACCCGCACAGGAGATTCAGTTTTTAGGAATAAAATGGCAAGATGGACGTCGTCATATCCCAATGGATGTGATCAACAAAATAGCAGCTATGTCTCCACCGACTAGTAAACAGGAAACACAAGCTTTCTTAGGTGTTGTGGGTTTTTGGAGAATGCATATTCCAAATTAGAGTCTGATTGTAAGCCCTCTCTATCAAGTGACCCGGAAGAAGAACGATTTCAAATGGGGCCCTGAGCAACAACAAGCCTTTGAACAGATTAAACGGGAGATAGTTCATGCAGTAGCCCTTGGGCCAGTCCGGGCAGGACCAGATGTTAAAAATGTGCTCTACACCGCAGCCGGGGAGAATGGCCCTACCTGGAGCCTCTGGCAGAAAGCCCCAGGGGAGACCCGAGGTCGACCCCTAGGGTTTTGGAGTCGGGGATATCGAGGATCTGAGGCCCGCTATTCTCCAACTGAAAAGGAGATATTAGCAGCATATGAAGGAGTTCGAGCTGCTTCAGAAGTGGTTGGTACTGAAACACAGCTCCTCTTAGCACCCCGACTGCCAGTGCTAGGCTGGATGTTCAAAGGGAAGGTCCCTTCTACACATCATGCAACTGATGCTACATGGAGTAAGTGGGTTGCACTGATCACACAACAAAGTCGAATAGGAAACCCCAGTCACCCAGGAATCCTGGAAGTGATCACGGACTGGCCAGAAGGCAAAGATTTTGGAATATCGCCAGAGGAGGAGGTGATGCATGCTGAAGAGGCCCCACTGTATAATAAACTGCCAGAAAATGAGAGGCAATATGCCCTGTTCACTGATGGGTCCTGTCGCATTGTGGGAAAGCATCGGAGGTGGAAGGCGGCTGTATGGAGTCCTATGCGACAAGTTGCAGAAACTGCAGAAGGAGAAGGTGAATCGAGTCAGTTTGCAGAGGTGAAAGCCATCCAGCTGGCTTTAGACATGGCTGAACGAGAAAAGTGGCCAATACTTTATCTCTATACTGACTCATGGATGGTGGCAAATGCCCTGTGGGGGTGGTTGCAGCAATGGAAGCAGAGTAACTGGCAACGCAGAGGTAAACCCATCTGGGCTGCCCCATTGTGGCAAGATATTGCTGCCCGGCTAGAGAACTTGGTTGTGAAAGTATGTCATGTAGATGCCCACGTACCCAAGAGCCAGGCCACTGAAGAACATCAAAACAATCAACAGGTGGACAAGGCTGCTAGGATTGAAGTAGCTCAGGTGGATCTGGATTGGCAGCATAAGGGTGAATTATTTATGGCTCGGTGGGCCCGTGACACCTCAGGCCATCAGGGAAGAGATGCAACATATAGATGGGCTCGTGATCAAGGGGTGGACCTGACCATGGACACTATCGCACAGGTTATCCATGAATGTGAAACATGCGCTGCAATCAAGCAAGCCAAGCAGTTAAAGCCTCTTTGGTATGGAGGACGATGGCTGAAATAGAAATATGGGGAGGCCTGGCAGATTGACTACATCACACTCCCACGAACCCGTCAAGGCAAGCGCTATGTGCTTCCAATGGTGGAAGCAACCACCGGCTGGCTGGAAACATATCCCGTGCCCCATGCCACCGCCCGGAACACTATCCTGGGCCTTGAGAAGCAAGTCTTATTGTGACATGGAACCCCAGAAAGAATTGAGTCAGACAACGGGACTCATTTCTGGAACAATCTCATAGACACCTGGGCCAAAGAGCACGGCACTGAGTGGGTGTATCACATCCCCTGTCATGCACCAGCCTCCGGGAAAATCGAGCGATACAATGGGTTGTTAAAGACTGCATTGAGAGCAATGGGTGGTGGGACCTTCAAACATTGGGATACACATTTAGCAAAGGCCACCTGGTTAGTCAGCACTAGAGGATCTGCCAATCGAGCTGGCCCTGCCCAATCAGAACTTTTACGTACTGTAGAAGGGGATAAGGTCCCTGTAGTGCACATAAAAAATATGCTAGGGAAGACAGTCTGGGTTACTCCTGCCTCAGGCAAAGGCAAACCCATTCGTGGGATTGCTTTTGCTCAAATACCTGGGTGCACTTGGTGGGTGATGCGGAAGGATGGAGAAGTCCGATGTGTGCCTCAAGGGGATCTGATTTTAGGTGAGAACAGCCAATAGATTAAATTGTATGATATTAATTGCTATATAATCTTGCCACTGTATGTCATCATCATTAGAATTGTTATATGCTGTATTAATAGTATTACAGTAAGAATCACCCAGATTAATGAAGAATGAACTTTGACAAAACTGAGTGAAGTGCAGTAGTGATGGAACCAGGACTGACTTCAGCATGCAACATTCCAACACCACACACCATCCTCCTGCTGTGCCCAATGTCACCTGTCTGCCACATCACACCGATGCCCAATCCTGTTCTACTGACTGAGCGGACTCCTGCCCAGACAGACTGTTATGACAGATGGAGCCCAAAGTCATGGACATGGGATAGAGATGGCCCATAGACCACGGGAATGATATCTGTGTGTATATATTAAAAGACAGGAAAAGTGATGGTGATTAATTGGAAATGTATCAGAAAGTGTGGGATCTGGGCATGATGTAAATGGTTGTCGTGGTTTAACCCCAGCCGGCAGCTAAGCACCACGCAGCCGCTCGCTCACTGCCCCCCCCACCCCTGGGATGGGGGAGAGAATCAGGAAAAAAACTCGTGAGTTGAGATAAAGACAGTTTAATAGGACAGAAAGGAATGAAAAACAATGATAATGATAATAATAATAATATGACAATAGCAATACTAAAAGAATTAAACTATACAAAGCAAGTGGTGCACAATGCAATTGCTCACCACTCGTTGACCGATGCCCAGTTAGTTCCCGAGCCGCGATCCGCCCCTCCCGGCCAACTCCCCCTGTTTATATACTGGGCATGACGTTCCATGGTATGGAATACCCCTTTGGCTAGTTCAAGTCAGCTGCCCCGGCTTTGCTGCCTCCCAGCTTCTTGCACACCTGCTTACTGGCAGAGCACGGGAAACTGGAAAGTCCTTGGCTGAAGATAAGTGCTACTTAGCAACAACTAAAACATCGGAGTGTTATCAACATCATTCTCACTCTAAATCCAAAACACAGCACTGTAGCAGCTACTAAGAAGAAAATTAACTCTGTCCCAGCCGAAACCAGGACAATATCCACCCTTATTCTATACCATTTACGTTATGCCCAGATCCCACACTTTCCAATACATTTCCAATTAATCACCATCACCTTTCCTGTCTTTTAATATATACGTATAGATATCATTCCCGCAGTCTATGGGCCGTCTCTATCAAATGTCTGTTGAGTTCATTCAGTCCATGACTTTGAGCTCCATCTATTGTAACAGTCTGTCTGGGCAGGAGGGATGATGCAAAGTCCGCTCAGTCGGCAGAACAGGATTGGGCTTCGGTGTGATGTGGCAGGCAGGTGACATTGGGCGCAGCAGGAGGATGGTGTGTGGTGTCGGATTGTTGCATGCTGAAGTCAGTCCTGGTTCCATCACTATTGCACTTCACTCAGTTTTATCAAAGTTCATTCTTCATTAATCTAAGGGATTCTTACTGTAATACCATTAATATAGCACATAACAGTTATAATAATGATGACAGACAGTGGCAGAATTATATAGCATACAATTTAATCTATTAGCTGTTCTCACCTAAAATCAAATCCCCTTGAGGCACACATCGGACTTCCCCATCCTTCCGCATCACCCACCAAGTGCACCCAGGCCCTTGAGCAAAAGCAATCCCCTGAACGGGTTTGCCTTTGCCTGAGGCAGGAGTAACCCAAACTGTTTTTCCTAGCATATTTTTTATGTGCACTACAGGGACCTTATCCCCTTCTACAGTACGTAAAAGTTCTGATTGGGCAGGGCCAGCTCGATTGGCAGATCCTCTAGTGTTGACTAACCAGGTGGCCTTTGCTAGATGTGTATCCCAATGTTTGAAAGTCCCACCACCCATTGCTTTCAATGTAGTCTTTAACAGTCCATTGTATCGCTCGATTTTCCCAGAGGCTGGTGCATGATAGGGGATGTGATACACCCACTCAATGCCGTGCTCTTTGGCCCAGGTGTCTATAAGATTGTTCCGGAAGTGAGTCCCGTTGTCTGACTCAATTCTTTCTGGGGTTCCATGTCACCATAAGACTTGCTTTTCAAGGCCCAGGATAGTGTTCCGGGCAGTGGCATGGGGTATGGGATATGTTTCCAGCCAGCCAGTGGTTGCTTCCACCATCATAAGCACATAACGCTTGCCTTGACGGGTTTGTGGGAGTGTGATATAGTCAATCTGCCAGGCCTCTCCATATTTGTATTTCAGCCATCGTCCTCCATACCAAAGAGGCTTTAACCGCTTGGCTTGCTTAATTGCAGCGCATGTTTCACATTCATGGATGACCTGTGCGATAGTGTCCATGGTCAGGTCCACCCCTCGATCGCGAGCCCATCTATATGTTGCATCTCTTCCCTGATGGCCTGAGGTGTTGTGGGCCCACCGAGCCATGAATAATTCACCCTTATGCTGCCAGTCCAGATCTACCTGAGCTACTTCAATTCTAGCAGCCTTGTCTACCTGTTGATTGTTTTGATGTTCTTCAGTGGCCCGGCTCTTAGGTACATGGGCATCTACGTGACGTACTTTCACAACCAGGTTCTCTAGCCGGGCAGCAATATCTTGCCACAATGCAGCAGCCCAGATGGGTTTACCTCTGCGTTGCCAATTACTCCGCTTCCATTGCTGCAACCACCCCCACAGAGCATTTGCCACCATCCATGAATCAGTATAGAGATAAAGTATTGGCCATTTTTCTCGTTCAGCAATGTCTAAAGCCAGCTGGATGGCTTTCACCTCTGCAAACTGACTCGATTCACCTTCTCCTTCTGCAGTTTCTGCAACTTGTCGTATAGGACTCCATACAGCCGCCTTCCACCTCCGATGCTTTCCTACAATGCGACAGGACCCATCAGTGAACAGGGCATATTGCCTCTCATTTTCTGGCAGTTTATTATACATTGGGGCCTCTTCAGCACGCGTTACCTCCTCCTCTGGTGATATTCCAACATCTTTGCCTTCTGGCCAGTCTGTGATCACTTCCAGGATTCCTGGGTGACTGGGGTTTCCTATTCGACTTTGTTGTGTGATCAGTGCAACCCACTTACTCCATGTAGCATCAGTTGCATGATGTGTAGAAGGGACCTTCCCTTTGAACATCCAGCCTAGCACTGGCAGTCGGGGTGCTAAGAGGAGCTGTGTTTCAGTACCAACCACTTCTGAAGCAGCTCGAACTCCTTCATATGCTGCTAATATCTCCTTTTCAGTTGGAGTATAGCGGGCCTCAGATCCTCGATATCCCCGACTCCAAAACCCTAGAGGTCGACCTCGGGTCTCCCCAGGTGCTTTCTGCCAGAGACTCCAGGTAGGGCCATTCTCCCCGGCTGCGGTGTAGAGCACATTTTTAACATCTGGTCCTGCCCGGACTGGCCCAAGGGCTACTGCATGAACTGTCTCCCGTTTAATCTGTTCAAAGGCTTGTTGTTGTTCAGGGCCCCATTTAAAATCGTTCTTCTTCCGGGTCACTTGGTAGAGAGGGCTTACAATCATACTATAATTTGGAATATGCATTCTCCAAAACCCTACAACACCTAAGAAAGCTTGTGTTTCCTGTTTACTAGTTGGTGGAGACATAGCTGCTATTTTGTTAATCACATCCAGTGGGATGTGACGACGTCCATCTTGCCATTTTATTCCTAGAAATTGAATCTCCTGTGCAGGTCCCTTCACCTTACTCCGTTTTATGGCAAAACCGGCTTTCAGAAGGATTTGGATTATTTTCTCCCCTTTCTCAAAAACTTCTGCTGCTGTGTTGCCCCATACGATGATGTCATCAATGTACTGCAGGTGTTCTGGAGCTCCACCTTTTTCCAGTGCATTCTGGATCAGTCCATGGCAAATGGTGGGGCTATGTTTCCACCCCTGGGGCAGTCGATTCCAGGTGTACTGGACGCCCCTCCAAGTGAAAGCAAACTGTGGCCGGCACTCTGCTGCCAAAGGGATTGAGAAAAATGCATTGGCAATATCAATTGTGGCGTACCACTTGGCTGCTTTTGACTCCAGTTCATATTGAAGTTCTAGCATGTCTGGCACAGCAGCACTCAGCGGTGGCGTGACTTCATTCAGGCCACGATAGTCCACTGTTAGTCTCCATTCTCCATTAGACTTTCGCACTGGCCAAATGGGGCTGTTAAAGGGTGAGCGAGTCCTGCTGATTACTCCTTGGCTCTCCAGTTGACGAATCAGCGTATGGATGGGAATCAGGGAGTCTCGGTTGGTGCGATATTGCCGCCGGTGCACCGTTGTGGTAGCGATCGGCACCTGTTGTTCTTCGACCCTCAGCAACCCCACAACCGAAGGGTCCTCAGAGAGACCAGGTAAGGTGGACAACTGTTCAATTCCCTCTGTCTCCAAGGCAGCTATACCAAAAGCCCACCGATACCCCTTTGGGTCTTTAAAATACCCTCTCCTGAGATAGTCTATGCCAAGGATGCATGGGGCCTCTGGGCCAGTCACAATGGGGTGTTTCTGCCACTCATTCCCAGTTAGGCTTATTTCAGCCTCCAATACAGTTAGCTGTTGAGATCCCCCTGTCACCCCAGAAATACAGATGGGTTCTGCCCCTTTATAACTTGATGGCATTAGAGTACACTGTGCACCGGTATCCACTAGAGCCTTATACTCCTGTGGGTGTGATGTGCCAGGCCATCGAATCCACACAGTCCAATAAACCCGGTTGTCCCTTTCCTCCACCTGGCTGGAGGCAGGGCCCCTCTAATCCTGGTCAGAGTATTTGTTACTCACTTCTTGTAAAAATGACTTAGAGGTCCCTTCAAGAGGGTCAGAAGCCCTTCTACTTTGTCTGGAAACCGGAGCGGCATCTTTCCTGGAAGAATCCCCTTTTCTGGTTGTTTTTCCTTTCAATTCACGTACCCGTGCATCTAGGACCGAGGTGGGTTTTCTATCCCATTTCCTCATGTCCTCTCCGTGGTCACGCAGGTAAAACCACAGGGTACCCCGTGGTGTATACCTTCTATATTCTCTCTCTTGATCAGAGGAACGCTCACTCCTAATAGCTGAGATATTGGTCTGTACAGGTGGGGAGTAGGAGGTTTTGATCAGTTCGATCAGTTCTTCGGACTTTTCGGACAGTTTTTCCACAGCCGAGACACAGGCTCGTAGGGATGAAGAGAGATTTTCTTCATATTGCCGGAGTTGGCGAGCCATTTCATCCACTGTCGGTGCCTCTTCGTCTTTCCAAGTTAGTACTGCCAATGGGTTGGCATACGATGATGGTGCGCTCCGTACAAACTTCCGCCACATGGGTCGTGTGCATTGAACTTCATCTGGATCTCTGGGTAATTGTAAACTGTCCGGGTCATAATAAATCATCTCTAGCACGGCTAATTCCCTCAGGTACTGAATACCTCTTTCCATGGAGGTCCACTTGCCTGGTTGACATATAACGTCTTCCTTGAAGGGATACCTTTCCTTCACACTTGACAGGAGTCGCCTCCAGAGGCTGAGGGCTTGTGTCCCTTTTCCAATCGCCTTATCAATGCCACCTTCCCTAGCAAGTGATCCCAGCTGCTTGGCTTCCCTACCCTCTGATTCCAGGCTACTAGCCCCATTGTCCCAGCATCGGAGCAGCCAGGTGATAATGTGCTCACCTGGACGACGGCTGAAGTCTTTTCGCATATCCCGCAGCTCACTCAGGGATAGAGATCGGGTGATTACTTCTGGTTCTGCCTCTTCCTCCTGTTCTCGTGATGGCCCTGGTTCATCTTCATCCTTCGCTACACGAGCTGATTTTTTTTGTATATTTCTTCTTCTGTATAGGGGCGACTGATACTGGCACAGATTGGTTCTCTGGTTCAGCCGCAGCGCCTGTCGCAGGGGTCGGAGTAGCTGCAGCGCCTGTCGCAGGGGTCGGAGTAGCCGCAGCACCTGTCGCAGGGGTCGGAGTAGCCGCAGCGCCTGTCGCAGGGGTCGGAGTAGCCGCAGCACCTGTTGCAGGGGTCGGAGTAGCCGCAGTGTCTGTTGTCGGGGCTGGAGTAGCCGCCTTGCCTGTCGCTAGGGTTGCAGTAGCTGCAGTGTCTGTTGAGGGGGCTGGAGTAGCCGCCTTGCCTGTTGCCAGGGTTGCAGTAGCTGCTGTGTCTGTTGCAGGGGTTGGAGTAGCCGCAGTATCTGTCGGTCTGTTTTCCCTCCCTTCCCCCTGAGGGTGCTGCACAGTATCGAGCAGTGTTTGGTAGATCCTGGCCAGGGCCCAGCACAGTGCGATAAGTTGTGCCTCTTTGGAATCGCCACAGCATTTTCCTTTCAGATAATCTATCATTTTATCAGGGTCCTGTAGTTGTTCAGGAGTGAAGTTCCAAACCATTGGAGGTGAGAAGTTCTCTAGATACCTGCCCATTTTCTCCCACATGCCATGCCACCCATGGTTATTAAGCCTCGGGGCAGATTTCCGAAAGGTATTCTTAAACAGTTGTTTAACCTTAAACAAGGCCTGGAACACATTCAGGAGACATAACAATAGGAACATGCTGGTTTGAACATCCCAAGGATATTCAAAATTCTCAAGAGCTACTGTAATTTGCCTGGAGGAGAAGGGGAAGGTGAAGAAATGTGTCTCCCCTGTGGCTTGGCTCTCCGAAGAGAAAAGGTACAAGGTGTAATTATTAATAGTTTCTGATAGACGGCTCCCGAAGTACGGAGGTGACGGCAATGCTGAGTACAAATACCAGATTAGTTCCACAACCAGCAATTCTATTGTATCATAAGCCAGTGTTACAAAGTACAACAACATGATACCTCTGGCCCAGTTCCCACGGGTGATAAACAGCACAACAGGGAGCATATACTGCAAGTAAGGTATTACATAACGCACCTTTAAGAACAAGTGCACCAACTTTGAGAGCAAATACATCAATATTGTGACCAGCAACTATTGAACTAATACAATGTATGTTTATAACAAATTTGTTCTAACACATTCCAGTCAGATTTGTCGTTATCTCAACCCGTTGTGCCCCACGTTGGGCGCCAAAAAGGACTGTCGTGGTTTAACCCCAGCCGGCAGCTAAGCACCACGCAGCCGCTCGCTCACTGCCCCCCCACCCCTGGGATGGGGGAGAGAATCAGGAAAAAAACTCGTGAGTTGAGATAAAGACAGTTTAATAGGACAGAAAGGAATGAAAAACAATGATAATGATAATAATAATAATATGACAATAGCAATACTAAAAGAATTAAACTATACAAAGCAAGTGGTGCACAATGCAATTGCTCACCACTCGTTGACCGATGCCCAGTTAGTTCCCGAGCCGCGATCCGCCCCTCCCGGCCAACTCCCCCCTGTTTATATACAGGGCATGACGTTCCATGGTATGGAATACCCCTTTGGCTAGTTCAAGTCAGCTGCCCCGGCTTTGCTGCCTCCCAGCTTCTTGCACACCTGCTTACTGGCAGAGCACGGGAAACTGGAAAGTCCTTGGCTGAAGATAAGTGCTACTTAGCAACAACTAAAACATCGGAGTGTTATCAACATCATTCTCACTCTAAATCCAAAACACAGCACTGTAGCAGCTACTAAGAAGAAAATTAACTCTGTCCCAGCCGAAACCAGGACAATGGTATAGAATAAGGGGTGGATATTGTCCTGGTTTTGGGTGGGACAGAGTTAACTCTTCTTAGTAGCTGGTACAGTGCTGGGTTTTGGATTTAGTGTGAGAATGATGTTGATAACACTCTGATGTTTTAGTTGTTGCTCAGTAGCGCTTATCTTAAGCCAAGGACTTTTCAGTTTCCCATGCTCTGCCAGCAAGCAGGTGTGCAAGAAGCTGGGAGGGAGCAGAGCCGGGGCAGCTGACCCCAACTAGCCAAAGGGGTATTCCATACCATGGAACGTCATGCCCAATATATAAACGGGGGGGAGTTGGCCAGGAGGCGCGGATCGCGGCTCGGGAACTAACTGGGCATCGGTCAGCGGGTGGTGAGCAATTGCATTGTGCATGACTGTTTTTTTTCTTCCCCTCCCTTCCTTTTTGTTGTTATATTCCTTTTCATTACTATTATTATTATTATATTTCATTATTACTATTGTTAGTATTATATTTTACTTTAGTTATTAAACTGTTCTTATCTCAACCCATGAGTTTTACTTTTTTTTTTCCCCTCTTTCCTCCTCCTCACCCCACTGGGAGGGGGAAGGGGGAAGCGGCTGTGTGGTGCTGAGTTGCTGACTGGGGTTAAACCATGACAGCACCCTAAAGCAGAATCAGAGAGGCCAAGCTTACGAACCTCTCTTGCTGAATGACAAGTTAGCTGGCGTACAAAATGACAGATCTCAGATGAAACAAGGAAGCAAATGACCTAAGACATTTCTTCTGGAGCTGCTTCTGCTTCTTGAGTGGGTTTCCCTTCAGGTTTGCCATCATAGACAGGAGATAGATTACAGCTGGGTCTGTTGCTGTCATGAACACTGTGACCACTTGCACTACCAAGGCGAATTGATGCCACAACAGCTTTTACTGCAGCCTGAGAAAGAGAGGATCAAACAAATGTTCCTTAAAGGACATGGTCTGTCAGTATTACAACCTTAGCATCATGTAGCAAATGAATGTTACTGCGTTTAGTCTTCATGGTAATGTCATATTCGGATACCCACATGGGCAGGGTCAGATTTAGAATGCTATTTGAAATACTGGATTGAGATTTAGAAGAGTTGCTTTCCTAAGGTTTCAATCTTGGCCAACATGAATAGAATTTTTTTTTCCAGCTACACATACCCTTGTATTATTTTTAAAAACTACCTCAGGCTTCCTTCATTGAAATTAGATGGCAATAAAAAGTGCTCTTCCATCTTAATCATGCGATTATCACTGATTAGTCCAGGAAATATTCACAAAGGGAACTGTATTGGGTTTATATGGTGAGGTTTTGGTGGCAAGGGCAGGGGCTGCAGGGGTGACCTCTGTGACAAGAGACCAGGGGCTGCCCTGTGCTGGACACAGCCAGTTCCAGCCAGCTCTGCAACAGACCCACTGCAGGCCAAAGCTGAGCCAATTAGCAAAGATGGTATTGCCTCTGTGAAAACATATCTAAGAAAGAGCAAAACGCTGCCCAGCAGTGAGGAGTGAGGAAAAGAATTGTGAGAAATAACTCTGTGAACATCAAGGTCTGTGAAGAAGCAGAGGGAAGAGGTGCTTCAGGTTCCAGAACAGGTATTCCCCTGCAGCCTGTGGAGAGGAACATGCTGGAGCAGATATCCACACTGCAGCCCATGGAGGATCCCACACTTTAGCAGGTGGATATTTCCCGACAGGAAATGTGGCCCATGGAGAGCCCATGCTGGAGCAGGTTCTCCTGACAGGAACTGCATCCAATGGAGGACCTACACTGGAGCAGCCTTATCCTGAAGGACTGCAGCTTGTGGGAAGGACCCATGCTGGAGCTGGGGAGAAGTGTGAGGAGGAAGGAGCAGCAGAGAAAAACTGTTAGAAACTGACTGCAACCCCCATTTGCCCTTGTCGTGGTTTAACCCCAGCCAGCAACTCAGCACCATGCAGCTGCTTCCCCCTCCCAGTGGGGTGGGGAGGAGGAAAGAGGGGAAAAAAAAAAGTAAAACTCGTGGGTTGAGATAAGAACAGTTTAATAACTAAAGTAAAATAAAATACACTACTAACTAAGAATAATAATAATAGTATAATAATAATAATTGTAATGAAAAGGAATATAACAAAAAAAAGGAAATAACACCCAAGAAAAGACAAGTGATGCACAATGCAATTGCTCACCACCCGCTGACCGATGCCCAAGCTGCGATCCATGCCTCCCAGCCAACTCCCCCCCTGTTTATATACAGGGCATGACGTTCCATGGTATGGAATAGCCCTTTGGCTAGTTCGGGTCAGTTGCCCTGGCTGTGCCCCCTCCCAGCTTCTTGCACACCTGCTTGCTGGCAGAGCATGGGAAACTGAAAAGTCCTTGGCTTAAGATAAGCGCTACTTAGCAACAACTAAGACATCAGAGTGTTATCAACATCATTCTCACACTAAATCCAAAACACAGCACTGTACCAGCTACTAGGAAGAGAATTGTGCTGCTTGGGGTCGTGGGGGGAGGAGGTAGAAGAGTTGGGAACGAAAGAGTGAAGTTGAGCCTGGGAAAAAGGGGCAGGTGGGAGGAAGGTGTTGTTTTAATTTGTCTTTGTTTCTCACTATCCTACTCCATTTTTAATTGGCAATAAATTAAATTGATTTTCCCCAAGTCAAGTCTGTTTTGCCCATGACGATAATTGGTAAGTGATCTCCCTGTCTTTATCTCAACCCACGAGCTTTTTCATCATATTTTCTCTCCCTGTCCTGCTGAGGATGGGGAGTGAGAGAATGATTGGGTGGGCATCTGGCAGCCAGCCAAGGTCAACCCACCACAGGAACCAATATTTATCACTACTGCATCTGCTAAGTACAATGGCACAGAACATACCGGCAACTGCCTATATATATATATATATATATATATAAAAAAAATGCTGGGGATAGGGTCTTGTATTGTAGAAAATGTAACAAAAAGTGAAGACACCCATTAGGACAGTTATCTCAGCCCTTGCCCTGAAGAGCTTACTGTCTGATAAAAACAAAACATACAGAGGTGGGGAGAAGAAACAGTAATTTCTTTGTATGACAATTCTACCTATTGACTTGGCTAACTTTTGCTTAGGGATCACAGAAAAAAAGCA